>NW_028145365.1:1237515-1492345 GCF_050948025.1 Trichoderma camerunense
GCCCTACCCACCCCTTTAACTTTTAAATATTGCCACCAAAAACCCACCATTTAACCGTAAACGCCCCCCCCCCCCCCCCCCCCAGGCTAAACGCCGGGAGACAACAAATGAGAGAACAAGACCTGGACAAAAGAGGAAAAACCACAGAGAAAAAGAGACGAGTAAGAAAAGCCAAGATCAGGCTATGCACACCGCTGTTTTTCGCGATCAGAAGCCCAAATTTGATAGCGCTGGATCGGGTCAGCACGAATCGAGTCAAATCGAGTCGATACGCGCGCTCCCCCTCCTCTGGCTTGGAGGCGTGCGATTTGCCCGACAAATGGGCGAAACCACAATCAACCAACCGGATCATCTACCCCGAGACCAAAATATGGAGCCTCAAGAAGAAGCAAAACTACAAAGGCAGAGACATGAGGAGCGTACGGGTACATGAAGAGTCAGTGAAAAGAAGCGCTGCTACGAGGTACTGCTAGGTATTTACCGCTACTCTACGCGAGCTGAAGACAAGGGTTTCGTTTGACATTTGCCCAAGACAAGGCGATCCTCCTCCAGGATTAGCTGGCACCGAGTACCCGTCCAGCAGCTTCTCCCATATTATGGCCGCTTCCTTAGGCACCTGACACAAGATCATTCATCTCACATGGCATTTCTGGAATTATCTGTCTTCGTGCTGGGCATAATGCGGGTGGATTGCAAGACTAACAAGCCCATATCTAGAGGATCGATCTCAGTGATCTGGGGCTTCCACCTCCATACGATCATGGATCAGGGAACAGGAAGAGAAAAAGAAAAGACTGCACGCGCCACACCAGAAGCCACACGCGGCATCCAGTGGCGGCAGAGACATCAGGCCATTTGGGCACATACGATTACAATCCAGGCTAGCATGTCTCAGGACGGCACAAGAAAGATCACTCAGATGCAAGGGACGCTCGAATCTGGCTAGCTACTCTCAAAATTACCACTAGCAAGCCTGCATGAGATGAATCTAGCAGAGTCTTCTTGCTGGCTTTCATCAGACTGTAAGCCGTCTCTGACTACAGACGAAATCACCACGCCAAGCATCGAGATGGCCACGATCACGTAGAATGACTTAGAATCATCGCCTATTGCTCCTCACCTGATGCTCGATTGCATAGTTGTCTTTGATCGCAACTCAGAAACTATTTTTCAAATTTGCTATAAAGAGGTCGCTACTTCGCATCTTCATCGATTCCAAACATTCTCTCTCGAATCCAACTTTCTGTAGTTCTTCCATAGCCTCTACTAGGATTTTTAAGCTCTGCCACCTTCAGCTAATCAGCTAGCTACGCCAAGGTCCTTCCTCGATCTGGCATCATGTCATTGGCAGTAAGTGATCCGTTCTCTGGATAATCTCTTCTCAACGCACTCTAACATCTTTCATTATCAAAAGGGAGAGCCCGTCATGGAACGTGGAATAGCCATCCCCCGCATTGTCAGAGACAATGGATTCTGCCTCACCTGTCGTCGCGCGGGGAAGCAATGTGACTCGACGCTACCCATATGCCGTACTTGTCAAGAGGACGGGCTCGAGTGTATTCAGCCAATCAGTGCATACCCTCGAGCACAGAGCATTCCTGCAAAACGTCAAAGGGATAGCTCTGAATCGCCAGAAGAGAGGCCCCGGGCTAGGCTCCGACCTGCGTCTTTGTCTCCGGCTGTAGTAGACCCTCCTGCCGAGCCCGAGTCTGAGTCTGAGCCTGAGCCTGAGTCTGAGCCCGAGTCCGAGCCCGAGTCCGAGGCTGAGACTGAAATCTTGACCCCGTCTGCATCTGAACCTCAGTCCGAGGCTGAGGCTGAGACTGAAGTCTTGACTACGTCGGCACCTGAACCTCAATCTGAGTCTGAGACTGAAATTTTGACCCCGTCTACACCTCGACCTCAGTCCGAGGCTGAGACTGAAATCTTGATCCCGTCGGCACCTAAACCTCAATATGAGTCTGTTCGCCAGACTCGGCCTCAACCTCAACCTCAACCTCAGCCACAGCACCAGGAGAATGAAGATGATGATAGTTCTACATCTGGGCCTGGTTGGAGCGTGTTTATGAATGCTATAACACGAGAGATTGATCAAGCTCAGCAGAGCTTGCTACGACAGACGCAAGGCCATGTGCGATTCTCCATGGTTCTCGACCCACACAACGGTGACCCAGACCATGACTATGCTGTCTATTACGATTACCTTTACGACCTCGACTCTGACTCTGGCTCTGATTCCGACTCTGAAGATGAAGATGATGATGTCGGTAGGCAAGATGATGATGTCGGTAGGCAAGATGATGATGTCGGTAGGCCAGATGAGGACGGAAGCCAAAACTCTGCCCCCTCTACCTCGGAAACGGCGGCTCCTACCCCTCCTACCGTCATTGTGTATCAGATCAGGGATACTTGGACAGGACCGGGAGCGCCTCCTCTCGTAGCTTATCTTCACGACTTCATTGACTATATGAGCGTCTGTCACTTGTCACGTGCGCCATCCGACTCTCTGCCACTTTCCTTGCTGCCGGCAAGTGAGCAAACTACAGCCGAGACTCTCAGATACTATGTTCTGCGCCCAATCAACCGCGGCACGAGGCCTTTGCCAGATATTAACCCTACCAACCCCAAGGTTGTTGACTTGGCATATTCTAACCCTCTCGCCCTGCAGCTCATCATCGCCGAGAGGGCCAATCACCGCGAGGTATCCTCTGCCAGGCTGCCGACGGGTCAGATAGCTGAAGAGTTCTATCGTGCTGCGATTGGCGCGTTTGCTCCCAAGATTCGAAGCTACCTCAATGGAAATGAAGAGGACATGTTGCCTCTGACTATGGGGAGTCTGATCCTGGCTCTCATGGAAGTTAGTATTTGTCCCCTCATCTCTTGTCCGCTCCCCGACGTGTAACGTTTCCCTCCATCACCCCCTTAGAGCTAGAATCTCATGGTGCTGATCAAGGCTAACACAACACCTACTATGAAATAGAAAGCTCGGTTGGACAGGCGTGGCCGAGCTCCCAATTATCCTGCATTCGCCGGTCGCATTCTGATCATGCTTACCACTCTTCCCCACGAGGAAGTTTGCGACAATCTTCCAGATATCTTGGTCGAGTATTATATGCACACTGCCATGTTTGCTTGCCTCGCAGCCGATATTACCACGGCAGAGACGATCCCTTTCGTGAGCAGTGCGTTTCAAGATGCCGTCGACAGACTGGCGGCCAGGAACTACAACGGTACGCTCTGCGGAACCTGGTTGCCGATCATGGTTTCCATACATAACATCTTTACGCTGGGCATGTCCATGCGACCTTATGTAAATGGCCCGTTGAATATCCCAAGACCAGGCCCGTCGGTAGGCTATCTGTCTGATCACTTTGTCACCTTTGGCCGGATTCAAGAGAAGCTATTCAATTTCGCACCTGCCCTGGATGAATTCAGCCCGGATTTCGAGGCGGCCGTGGTATGGAGAAATGCGGCCATGCTGTACCTTTGGAGCCTCTTGGAATGGCCACACGCCCCGAAACCCACCGGACCTTACAGCAAAATGATTCACAACGCTTTTAACGACGCAATCCGGCGGCTGGGGCAAATAGACAGGGAGCACGAGGTGAACAAGACCATTTGTTGGCCCCTGCTCGTCATTGGTTGCTTCTCAATGGAAAGGAATCATCAGGATTACATTGGAAGCCGCCTCCTCGACATCTCAGCCCGCTTCAAGGTTGGCAACGCGCTCGAGACTTATATCATACTGAAGCATGTCTGGACGCTGCCGGCTGTGTGGCGTAGCCCCTGGCTACTGCGCGGATCGATTCGAGAGACGCAGAGCTGGGGAACTCATGAGCCTAACCGTTTCTTATAAATTGTTGAGAGAATTTCCTGGCGCTGTTTTCTTCTTTTCCTTTCTCACTTTTCTCTCTCTCCCCTGTCTTCGTTTCCTACCATACGCTCCTTTATCACTCTCCTTCCTCAGTCTGCTTCTTTTTAGTCTACTTCTTAGTCTGCTTCCTCTCAGGCTCCTTGTTCTCAATCTGCGTTTTCTTACTCTCCTTATGCTCTGTCTCGTTTCACATCCTGCTTTTTCTCTGTTTCCTTTTCTCAGCCTTCTTTCTGACGCTCGTTTTCTCAATTTCTTTGTTCTCAGTCTGCTTTTCCGGACCAAACAAACAGACCAGCCGTGACGATGTGGCCAAAGTGCCAGCACAGACGGGTGACATTAAAACTACTGCTGCTGCTACTGCTTCATACAACCATGTAGGTTCGATCACATGCTATCGTTTTTTCTCAGTCTGCTTCTCTCAGCTCTTTCGTCTGTGTCTTTCGCCTGTGTCTTTCGATTGTCTCCGAAGTCCGTCTCCCTTGTCTGTGTCTTTCGTTGTCTCGTTCGATTGTCTCGATTGTCTGTCGCTTTCGTCTGTTGCTTTCATCATTTTTCTCATCATTTTCCTTTTACTTTTGAGTTTTGTTTCCCCCACTTTGGCTGTCCTCTCTGCCTACTCTCTTTAATACTAGGCCCGTTACTCTGCTTTATCTGACCTTCATTTCGTTTGTAACGGCCTAAAGGGCACTGTTTGGAGGACGTAATAATGATCAACACGCAAATACACGGCGCGGGTTGCATAAAAGGATTGGTAATCTTGGTCTGTATCTCTTTCAATAAATGCTAACGTCTAAAAACAAAGATGCGCCTATTTGTTTGAACCGTGAACTACTTCGGCCTTTACTCTTCCCTATCCTTCCAGTTTCCGCTGTCGAGAAAAAACTCGATAATCTTGCTAGACAAACGCACCCCGTCGTGCGGACGATCGACACGTTTGATGGCGTCTTGGAATGCTTCCTCGCCAAATATGTTGCGCTCCACTTTGAGAAGCTCGTCGTTGATGGGCTCGTCAAATTCCGGGTGCCCCTGGAAAGAAAGCACTCGCCCTGGCTTGTAGAGAATCTGGATGGGACATGTAGCGCTAGAGCCGAGGTTTGTGACTCCAGACGGGACCGTGAGGACGGCATCGCGATGCATCTGATGCAGCGCCTATGACATAGCGTTAGTTTCTCAAAGAAACTGTTAAAAACAAATTACCAATTGGCTGAATCATACCAGCGACGGAGATCCAAGGAATTTCTGGCCCTGCTCGTTCAGATCAATGCTTCCGACGGAAAGCTCCCACCCGCCTGGACTGTGGTTAACGTCGGCTCCGAGTGCGCGACCGATGATCTGGTGGCCGAAGCAAATGCCGACGACTTTCTTGTCTGTAGATTCCAGGGCGTGCTTGATGTAGTCGACTAGAGTCACGATCCACGGAACATCTTCAAATGCTGTGCCGTCTGTTACGTGTACCATATAGAACCCAAGTCAGCCACTTGTCGACGCCCAATAATACCAAGGTGGAAGAAGATGAGACGCACAGCTTCCAGTCATGACGATTGCATCTACGTCCTCTATCTGAGGATATTTCCCATTGATGACATCCCATTTGCTCACTCGGAGCTGCACATCGGAGGCCGCATCGCCCAAGTTTTTGAGTCCAAGCCTAAAGAGATCTTCAAAGATGTCACCGTATGAGCCGCGAGCGGCTTTGGCCTTGGGTAGAGTCGTTTCGCATTCTAAAATGCCCAATCGCAGCACTCGAGCCATTTTGGTCTGTTCCTTGTCCGGGTTTGCTCCGATTTCTCCGTAATATTGTTCATACCAGGATCAAAGAAGGTATCCAGGAATATATACCTTAGGTAGGCGTCTCCTTGACCCCAATGACTCTATTTGATACCGAGAAACCCCCAGGTTCAATTAGATAATAAATTAAACGTAACGCCATCCTAGCCCACGATGCTCTTAATAATTAGAGCACATGTAGTCATGTGGGTTTTGCTGCTAGTTTGCTGCCATCGTGGATCTTGGGCCGCTATCATCGTTGGAATGGGTCCGCTGCCAATCAACGGCGCCCTTTTCATTCTCAAAGTAGAAGTACAAGTGCGTGTTTCGCATATACTTGGCGATAAGGGAAAGACGCGTTTCTTCCAAATCTTTACGGATTCCAAATCGCGGGTGATAGAAAGAAGGAATTAAATCCGGCATTGATTTAATCCTTCAATTCAGCTGTACGTGTAGAGTGCATTGGGTTCAGGTTAGTACCTTGGCTTGATAACCGATGGGCACGTGGTGATTAGCACAGGCAAACAGAGCGGATAACAGCAACACAATTCGTAAGAAGGAATCATCAAATTCATTTCTCGTTTTTATTTACAAGCCAAAGTGCTCTCAGCACCTCAGCCACTCCATATCTACACGAAGAAAAATGGCAGCCTCGAAAAACAAGTCGACCTAGCTTAGGCAGAGCCTCCAATCTGGTGGCCGGTGGCACCGGCGACGGAGAAAGCGGCAAAGTTGCCGTTGACGATGGTGGCAGCAGTGTCACGGTCGTAAGCGGCATAGGGGATCTCGCAGTCGGCAGTGCTAAGAGGCACAGTATCAGCAACTTTGTCTTTCTTCTATCTTTCTTTCTTCGGTGAGAGTTCGTTGACTTACTTGTAGAGAACAACAGCGTGGCCCTCGGCAACCTTGATGGACTGGACGAGTGGGCTAGGTGAAGATCTTCGTTAGCTGCATGTATCAAAAGCTTAAGGCGAGAGCAGCAGGCAAAGCTTACAAGGTGGCAACGGGGTTGCATCCTCCAAGAGACTCATCAGTGCCGCTGATGGTGTAGCTGACACCCTCAAAGTTGGTGGCGGAGAAGAGAGTGGCCTATCGATGCAAAAAATTGAGCGTCAGTCAGTATTTGTTTCGCATTGTCGAGACTTCAGGGGCCCGAGCCAACACTCACCACATCCTGAGCGGCTACAATGCCGGCAAAGACCAGAGAGAGGACGCTGGAGAACTGCATGTTTGCGGTGGGAAGTTGTATTGGTTGATTAGAAGAGTGTTGAGGAGATTGTTGTTTGCTGTTGATGCTGCTGGTTGTTGTGAGGAGATGTTTCGAAAGGGGGCATTTCCTAACCTTTATATACTTGTAAGTTGCCTCCCGAATTATTGCCCGGGCCCGTTGCAACGACAATTCGTGATTCCAGGATGTTTGGCCCATCGCTTTGTACAAGGATCATCCCCAGCTTCGCATATACGGATTACACAAAGACAACGGTATGCTTACTCGTGCCGATGCATACAGTACAGATGAGATCCAACCCCAGGGACAAACCAGCCAGTCTGGTGCCAGAACACGACGTCGACCTCCTTATTCCAACCTAGATTTAGAACAAATCCATTTCGAATGTACTAGCGGATTCCAAACGGGAAGGCTGAAGAATTACTCCAAAAGAGGCATTACTAGATGACAGCATATGTGAGCATGTTTGCGGGCAAAGCAGAGTCAGATCACACACACCTCCCACACCTCGTAACCGGCACAGGCACGGAAACAATTTGCTGAGAGACCACTAATACCCAGCAATGCATAAACAGCTAACCAACGCTAACCAGTCAATTTGTCCGCAGGCCTGATGATCGTCTCCATACTACAGGACTAATAAATCCAAAAACGATGTGTCGTTGCATGAAGAATACGGAATGACGGCAGGGATGTTGGCTAGTGACCTACCAAAATAAGCTTGATCTTGGTACAATCCATGACTTGGAACAATCCCCCCTTTGGATTATGTCAACAACAGGCAGCAACAAGAAGCCACCGATTAGTATTTCCATGAGCAAGATACAAGTTTCGGGCGCATCTTATAGCCGTTTAGAGCAAGCATGCTGCTCTTGAAAGGAGGTTGCAGCTCTACTATGTCGTTACATTGAGCCGTCAGCCGGGGGGAACAGCCCATCATCAGGATATAGGCAGTCGGAAAGTGGAACAGCGAGTTGCGATGAACGGAAGAGAGCGGAAAGTGAGACTGTCTGCGAACTCTGATGAATGAAATCGATTGTTTTAAGCACGAGGTCATTCGAGGAAACAAGACTTTGAACTTTGGATCTCTGGGTGTTTCGATCTCAAGGTAAGCTTCATGTTAGCCCCACCACGTCCAAATCTGTGTTGAGCATTCGATGAGGGCAAGGAAGATGAAATGTAGCCCTTGTTGGAAGTATCAGAAAGAAAACAAAGATTGGGAAACTCTTTCTTTGTTCAATTGAGTTCAGCACAGGTCCAAAACAAGAAATATGCTCGTACGATTACCTTCCTGCGGGAGAGTAGCATCTGGGCTCGGGATAATTCCCTTGTTAGTCCAGATACTAAGCCTCCTGCTAGAACCAGAAAGCGTAAGAAAATAGTATACATGTTGAAACCACCGAGGCAACATCACGCGAACTCGGCAGTTGGGTTTGCCTGTGTACGTTGGTTACATATTTTGTTGATGCGAGAATAACTCAAAAAGGAATATGACTGACATGGAGAGTTGATAGAATGATGGGCTCAGATCCGACGGTTCATATACAATTATCCTCGTCCCATAAGGAAAACAATACGAACTCGGATTACATATCAACTAGAACACCAAATAATTGCTACTTGTAACATTCATAAATCAGGTCCAGTCTAGTTATTGCCTCAACATTGAATTGACCTCCTTGTCATCAATCCACCTCCCAGGAGATAATGACCACTGCTTCTTCATTTTGGCAAAGATGGAATACGAACAACCATCTCAATCGATCGAGTAGCCTACCCGGAACGGGGATTTCGTTTTCTCATTTTCCCATTGCCCCACCACAGCCGAGAGGCCGATTTTGTGCGAGATCTTTTTCTTCGGCCGGCTTTTCTCGGCGGCATGCCCTCTTGGTTAGTTGGTGGGGACCACCGCCAATTCTGCCGGTCAAATCACTGGGCGGTCAAAAAAAGTTGGCTCACCGCCCGCCGAGCTCCTGCTCGCTTCCTATAAAACTTCACACAGCTGGCCGTTTGTTTCGTTTTTTTCTTCTTTTCTTCTTTACGTCGACAATACTTCAGTATGTGCACCCCTAACTGTGATGGCCTGCTGTCTCAAACGGCTTCTAACCTTTATGTTTTTTCTACAGGAGAATCATTTCTATAGTATTCGTCTCTTGCTTTGGTTCCCAAAAGAGCCATCGAATCCACCCTGGTTGATGATTGCATATCCTCGACACCCAAGAGTGAAAACCTTTCTGGTCCTCTCGCTCTGTTCGCAAGAATGGCGGCGTTTGCTTTGTGCAATTGCTGTATAGAGAGTGGTTTCTTCTTGATGATCTCGACCCTGTTCGTGGTCTGCCTTTGGGCGCGTGGACAGGGTGGGTGTTGATGGACGTCTGACAGGCTTTTTGTTTTTTTTTTCATTGCAGATTGGGGCTTGCCCTGGGTGCGAAGAAGAATCGAACTGCGAGATTCTAGTGAATTGGCCGCAAAATTTTTTCTTGCGGGTAGCGGGAGTGGAAAATTCTCTTGCTCTCGATGCTTTGGCGGGGCACGAAAATTTTCCATGCGTCGCCCAACATTGTCCGTCTTCTGCCTTGTCTTCTTGTATATGCCGTCAATGGGGGTTTCAGTTGTTACTCTTGAAGTCAAACTTGTTGTTTCTGCTGCATCGTTTGTAGAACGATACCGGCTTTGAGAAATTATGAGCAGCTGACCGCGTCCACTCCCGCAGCCCCTTGCAACGACCAACTGATGGAAGGAGGGTATACATTGAGAGACTCTCTTCACCTATTAGGGCCTTCGTTTACGAGGCCTAGTAGGTTCATCAATTATATTGCATCTAACATCCAACAATTCCTTGACAAGGGTTGGCTTCTTTCTTGCTGCCATGGCCCGTGGGTCATCACCAAAATATCAATTGTGTGGTTTGTTGGCGTATGACAAAATATCATTCCATCACAGGCTGGGATCAGTTGAAGTATGCATATTGTCGAATAACTCGATCAATAACTGACTACATATATTCCATGTGGCATAGAGGCTGTTTTTCACACCTTTGATGTATCTGGCTTGTTTCTTCGCCAGAGAGACCCTTCAGCCCCGTTGTTCAGCCACCCAGTGGCATTGCTGCTACTTTGGCTGTTAGTTTTTCTCTTGTTTCCCTGCTCTTTGTTGTGCCTATCTATCACGTCGTTTATTAGGACTCGTTTGTTAGGCTTGTCGGACCCCCAACGGAATGCCACAGTGAGAACGACTGAGATTACGACGGCAGATATCACAACTGAGATCATTCATTAGCTTCCAATCACGAGAAAATCTTCGAGGGTAAAGCGACCAAGCTTACACATATACATAATCTGCTCCCTCATACTCATCCACTCATTACCGGTCGATACAGAATTATTCATCCCAAAGAAACCGGTGAAAAACCCAAGCGGTAACTGGATTACACATCGGACGTTAGAGATCGTTATTTCATGAAGAAAAGATGGCGCTACTTACGAAAAAGATCGTGACAATTGTGAATGCCATGATGGCGCGGCCTTGCTGAACGCTTTCGTCTGCTCGTTCCAGCGCAATCCGGGCTTCAACAATGCTAGCTTCTTGCTGCTTAAGCGATAGAAGTGCTTGGAGCTAAAAGTATCATAAGCATAAAGAATTATTGAGAAACGGTTGAAGGATGATGATTGTGCATACCTGCTCGGTCGTGCGAGTCACAGCTTTTTGAAAATCAGCTATTTCGTCAATGCGATTCTGTACTTTATCCGCCAAATTGGATGTCTCTCCCAGGTCCTCTGAAGTGCAGGATACCCAGCTATCTGCACTCTGGATACTTTTGACCTTGTCGTGTCTGCTCTTTATGTGCTTGTGCAGCTCATTCACAACAGTTAATTGCTGCTTATAGATGCGTTCCACTTTGGCATGGGCGATTAGTTGAGGCAATCTTGCTCGAAAAGATCATCAGTTCAGAGGTAAACTTACTCATATTTAGCTCCTCGGTAATATCCTGCGATTCTTTCAGCAAGACGCCCTCTGGATTAATGTTTAGGTATCTGAACGAATCTCTGTTACGGCCCTTGGAGCGCTCTGGGTGAATTCTCAAGTGGCGTTTTAACCATTCTTTGAAACCACCTGGAGTCTTGTGCTTTTTCTCCTTTTCCATGCTCGACGACTGAAGACTGACGTTGGCCCAGAAAAGACTGTAGGCTGATGTGGTGTTGTAAGCCTAATTTAATTAGCTTCAATGAAGTTTGGCCATTTCGTTCTCATCGGGGGGGAGCCCATAACACATACCACAGTCCCAATGGCTTGAGCAAACAGATCCATCACCTCTGGGCGATCATCCGTTGGCTGTGTCCTGTCAAAGAATACCTTTGAACATTGGTCAATGATGAGAGTGGCTTCGAATTCATTAGTTAATAGCATATTTCGCCGCAGAGTGTTACTTGCCAAGATGATAGATGGATCGGATGCCCTTCCTTTTCCCAAGAATCTGCCGGAGGCTCTTATGAACACCAGAGGAATCAGGCTTGTTTCTCCCCCAACGTCGTGGAAAAGATGTGATGATTGTGTCTACTATCTTGTTAGACTGCCGAAAGCTTCCAAGTCATCAGGAATTTGATATAGTCTCACCCTCTCCAAGAATCCACATCCACAATTGGTCAACCATGACAACTCGAGTAACTCCGACCAACTTTGTCATCTTCTCTTTCTTCTTTTTGGTGGCCGTGTCTGAGCTAGTAGTGCTTCCAGGTCCAGTGACAAGTGTACGTGAAACGGCGGCAGACTCAACATGCTGAGTGTGCGGAGACGTTGTGTTAAGACTAGTGGAACTCGTTGCTGCCTTTTCGTTGTCTTGTTTCTTTTCATGCCTTTCTTTCCTGGCTCTTGTTTGTCGATAGACTACTTGGTCTGTATCTCTGTCTACTGTATCTTCAACGACAGAGAAATATGACTGGTCCAGCGTTCGACGAATGTGCAGAGGCGGCTCCCATTTCGCGTGTCGTGGTCCGGACGTGACGACATCCTGCTTTGTTTCAAGAAAGCTCTGCCGAAGTAGCCGCTCATCTGCGTCATAGTCCATGGCATCCCAGACTTGGGCTATATCATAGAGATACCTTGCGACTTTGTTTTTAATATCACCACGATCGAACTTTGAAGGAAGGCAGGGGGCTTTCGCCCTCGCAGCCGCAAGAAAGTTGGATTTGAGGGAGACCTTGTTGTCTTCAACAAGTTCTTGGACGATTTGTGCCATCTTGGATCGCCTTCGATTGGTTTCCCAGTGAAGATATGGGAGCTAGAGGAAGAAGATAACGTCAGTGTCTGTTCTTGACCGTCAAAACAGGGAACAACTTACAAAGAGAGAGATATGGGATGGAGCATTGTGATCCGTGTGGTCTTTTATGTCGGACTAATTAGCCATTTGATTCTCACGGTACTCGCTGAAGTAACGAACCTGAAACATGGGCGCATCGAGGTCTCATATGCCGCAGGTGGAACAAATCCCTTCCTATCCCAGAACCATGCAATTGCCCTCGCCAGTGCTCAAAGGATAGCAACTGGTTCTCATTCTCTTCAGGCTCTTCTTCTGTGAGATGTCTGTTCACTTCATAATATTTTTTTATCGCCATCTATGGGACAATTAGCTAACCAATCTTGATCTGAGAGTAGTATGAAACTCACCTCGATCCATTCCATGTGATTAGCTGGAAAGTGGAAATATTTGATGCTTCCTTTGTCGCGTTTGAAAAGTTTGCGATTCTTGGCCGTGTTGGACAGTATGGTGTCCATTTTGACCTTTTGGTTAGGAAACTCCCCCGAGGACGAGTCGATGTCCTCGTACTGCTCACCTCGCCATTGCCCGTCCCTTTCTTTCTCGAAATACATGATACCAACTTTAAACTCATCCAGCGGCTCTTTTACCTTATCACCCAATTCTTCCACCATATCCATCAACTCCTTTGCCTTGTCCGCCGGTGTCGCTTTATGTGCTAGATGTTTGATCTTATGCAGTAGCTCTTTTGCGTTATCCGCCGATGCTTTTGTCGAATCTGTTGACTCTTCCACCTTATCCAAGAGCTCTTTTATCTCATCTACTGGCTCTTTTACCTGATTAACCAACACTTTTATCTTATCCACCAGCGCTTTCGTCTCCTTCGCCTGTCCGTCATTGACTTCTTCTGTTTGTTCATATATTGGACTGCGTTTCTTGATCCGTGTTGACAAATGTCGAATTAATTCTGTTCGTGATTTTGCGACATTCTCGAGTAGTATAGCCTTCTGTGGCTTGTCTTTAAATCTCTCCTTAATCTTGCTGATTCGGCTTTCTTCAACCTGTACCACGTTTAGGTGTGGCAAGCCGAGTCTGCGATTTTTGCGATCATCAAACTTGGATCTCGCATAGTCGCGGAATGCTTTTTTCTTCAATTCACTTTCCGTTCTCGACAAACGACGTGGAGCATTGTCTGATGATGCCATGTCAATAAGGTTAGAAGCTGTGATGTTGACACAATTCGCAACTGTAGCACAGTAGATAAAAGACTGGTAGTATATAGAGAAGAGTACTTTGCATTACTTGAAGAGAGCTGGGATAAACATCATCTTTATTTGGTAAACCCTTGTGGTAGTTCTATCATATGTCGATATATTCTGTATGCAATGGATAAATTTCGAGGCTGGCTGTCTCATCCGAGATGCATCAAAAGTGGTGTACGGCCGAGTGTTACTATAGGCCGCGGCTGAGCGTTATCACGGCCCTGGCCACAGGTCATTGGAGCCAAATATGAAGGTTGCCAGCGTGGGTGAGACGGACAATCTATTCTACCCCTCTTCCACGCCCAAAGAAGACAACGAGGCCAAAGAAATGGCCAGTAATGTGATGGTGTTGTTACCGAAATACGACGAAAAGTTCAGCCAGCCCCAATCCTCCGCTTTTTGCTCACCGAAGCCAGTTATGAGTGGATGGGAGACACCCATTGTTATACTTGCGCTGGAATATCGGGATTAGATCGCCGCTGCCAAGCATTGCGAGAAGGCTGCCTTGGCAGATACGGTCCGATCCGGCGGTGGAAAAGGCTAAGTGATGTGGTGAGGCTCTACATTGTGAAGGATCCGTGGGGGGTGTTTGTTCAGCTCTTGCATTGGTAAGCATTTTTGGGCACTGTCGCAAGGCAGCCAGCCTAAATTGGATGTAATTTTTTTTTTTTTTTTTGACAACGTTCAGCTGCTACCGATGAAGATTTCCGGCTTCACTGTGATGTCGAAAATAATTTGTAGATGAGACACAAAGTAAAAGCAGGTTCTGCTTGAGCGGGCTGGACAGCTCAAGTTGGGTAGAGATGTATGAAACCCGGATTTTGAGCGGTTCTCAGGGCTCAGCCGTGCCCAGGCTGCGTACTCTATTAACCTGTGTCTTGTAGGCAAGGCATTATGCAGGTGGAGTCCAGAATATGGCCCCAAAGAGAAAAAAAGCCATTAAATAAAAGTCACAGCCAAGTAAAATGAGTTCTTTTACATGTATCTCTGGCTGGCTGCTTCGTGAAATAAATTATGCTTGACTGGTGGTGTAGCAAGATGTTAGCGAAAAGTGTACCTCATAAGGCAATTAGCATAATCGACATTCAACGAACTAGGACGTCTCGTACGCCCGGTTAGCTCAATCGGTAGAGCGTGAGACTCTTAAGAGTAACACATTCTGAATGTAATCTCAAGGTTGCGGGTTCGACCCCCGCATTGGGCTTTTCCTATATCCAAAAAGATTGAGAGAACGGAACGAGCGTTCATTTTTTTGCGTTCCTGTCAAATTTTTTTCTTTCTTTAGGTTTTTGGTGGAGTTTTTATGGTTTGTACCGAGTCATGCGCTAAGGTGAAAGATCCCTGTAGCCCACAGTGGACCGAGAACTCTCAGCCAATTATCTGACGCCGCTCTGGACGAAAAAGGTCACGGCTTCATTCACCTTGATGCGCGCTTCCATTTTGTTTCAATAGCTGAGGTGCCTTGTTGTTGTTTTTCGCGATGAATTGAATCCGAGTGATTGTATAGGACGTTAGCTAGTAGCTGGATAGCGGCAAGGCTGATACCGATATGGATTGTCACTCTGTCATCTCAGCTTGCGTTGATTGGTACCTACTAATGCTCTCCAATCCTTTTCGCCCATGTCCGATCAATTCTTCACGCACATTCACACCAACGCTCTTCCTTGCTGTGACACGAAATTCCCTATTAATCTTCTAAGCCTCGCTCTTGCCTATGTGCATTTGTATGCATCATTTCAACACTTCCTTCCTCTGTCGACAATCACGTGTAGTCACCTGACGCACCGACAGATCCTCCTTCGTCTGCTTCCTACTTCCCTTCGATATCATTTTCTTCCCTTGACTTATTTTCCGTCTTATACCTGATCGCATCCCATTTGTCACATTGCGAGACTCTGTGATTATGACGCTGCCCGACCTGACAAACTACAATCTTGCATCATAAACCACGGGACCATTCTGCATTCTAATTATCGCCTTTACGAACCCGAATAGTCATTGGGTCTTCGGCGCTTCTCCAAGAGCGAGCAATTCTATCATAATGGTGAGTCAATTTCTCAGCCTTCGATTTATAGCAGACAACATCTAATGTAGACTTCCCAGAACACCTGGCTTGGACCATTTTGTGTACAAAAAATGGTAAAACGGGAGGGAACCTCTTCCTCGCAGCCTTGCCATCGGCCTCACAACACGTGATATCAAGACAAGGCTGAGTCTGTCTTCCAGATTCACCGTCTATCACAAACAGCGCGATTGGTCCACCAATATCTGCTGTGCGACAGGGCTCTTTACTTGTCCCATGGTCAAAGGGCAGCCCGCTATTCTCTGCCAATCTCTGCTCCTTTTGCGGATGCCTCATCATATGCTTGACGGGCTAGAGCGATAGCAACTGAGACGCCCATTGTTTCCCAGGAGATTTTCCTCAGCAAAATTGCCTAGCCGCCTCTTCTCAGTTAATTTTGACCTTCACTTGGCGACTTATGCCCGAGATGTTGGATGAGCCACTCACAAAACATCGCATTTCAACAGACATCTATTCGCACAAGAATCAACACAAGAGACGCAAAGACTATTTGATTGTCTACTCAAAAGAACCAATTCAGTTCTCATACATTATGGGGCATAGGCTTATGCCATCCGTTTTCTCAACTCTATTTCTTTTTTTTCTTTTTTCTGTCAAATTTGAGAAGATCTCAAGTGTCCTCCATTATAGTGCAAGACCTAACACCAAATTGGCCTCCGCTATCAATCAAGGACGTCCAGGTCATTGAAGTGAAGCAAGACACTGAAGAGCCTCTCAGAGATTCCCCAATGTTCAAGCCGGTAAAGCATGTGAAACGATTCTTGTATAAGGTTTTCAGTTCGACATCCCACCTGAATACCAGTACAAGACCCCATCTTGGCTGGGCCACCAAATTGAAGCCAATTCTCGATATCCTTCTCTTCCTGAGGCCATCTGTCTATTGGGAATGTTTCAACTCCCTCTGCATCTCTTAGGGATCGGGGGCCATATTTTGCAAACGCAAGTATGGTGAGATATGCTGTAAAGATGCGCAGATTGTCGCAAGGCACAAACATTGCATATATCTTTGCGATTCTGATCATCTGGCCAGCGTGCCAAACATACTGTCGAGATTTGTATGGACGCTGTGCGAATTGTTCGATGAGCTTTTGCTGCGCCCAGCGCAAGGATGTGCGACAGTTGGGCGACTGGCGCGAAGCGGCCGCCCGAGCTATATAAGTTATCAAGTCCATGACATCCGAGTACACTGTCAAGTGAGTGTAATGGCGAATCAACTTGGTTGAGCTACGAATCAAGTTAGCTAATTGTCAAAGACACAGTGTTCTGCCGACTGAAGGGCGACTTGCCTGAAATTGAAGAGGTCCATCGTTGACAGAGGTTTTGAGATTGCAGCATCATATACGGACTTGCCCAAAAGACTGATGGACCAAAGCAATGACTCTGCCCTCTCTGTGGTGGGAGATCCCAGATCCAGGCCATGATGCCGGGCAGCCGCGATAGTGTTATCTCGTTGGGTTTGCCTCACGTACCCTCTCAAAATCCTCTCCAAGACCTGGGTGCACAAACGCTTGCTCCAAGGAGAGATATAATCTGACAATACCTTCTTTGCCGCCGTGGCCGCCACGACAGTGGACACCAGTGGTCCCTGAGCACAATATGGTGATTGGAATCGGAGATCAGCCCAAGATTGGGCATCTGGAGCATCATACAACTCATCGGAGCATGGGAATCTCAGAGGTAGATCTCTCAAATCTATAGCACAGGGGCTGTTGGTGAGAAGGGAGTAACTGCAATCAAACTCGAATACAGCCCACGTCGTTCTGATTTCAAGCTCACGCGCTACCCATGCGGTCCACTCGACATGCTCTGACCGAGTTGGTGCCACGCGCTCCTGGGCTGTTCCGTCTCGGCCACTCATGCCGGAACCCAACAGCTTCAGACTTTTCAGGCTGTCAATGAGAAAGCTGCGGACTCCGTTCACCTGGCCGTGGATGTTTTCGTCGCCCGACCCAAGCAAATATGCCTGATGAAGACAAACGGCAGCCAAATACATAATATCGCGGCTATTTTTAGCACGACGAGTAGCCTGTCGACATTAGCATCTATATCTGCAAGAGATGGTCATTAAGTGAAGGCTTACCATGATGTTGAGCTCCGAGACACACCGCGCGCTGATATGATGCGCCTGATAGACGACTTCATCATCCTCGTCAAAGACCGCGCCAACACAAGCCATTGCTCCGAGCACTACCATGGGGCATTTCGCAAACTTCCAGGTAGGAACATGAAAAACAGGCTGGATTTTTTGCCACTTGAGGAAGTAGTTATCGACAAGTTGCCTTAGCAGCTCAATTCCAGGTACAAGGACGAGCTCAGATAGCTCCATTATCTGCGGAATATATGGTTCCTTGAAAAGAAGCCCCAGGCTGTCCAGTGCTACCACCAGGGAAGCATCAAGAGGAATTCCGTCAGCAGCATCCCGTGGAGGACGTGCATGGGAATCATCATTGATGAGCCTTTGGATGAGAGGCGTCTGCGGGCTCAGGAACGCTACTTCAAAGTCCAGCCAGCTAAGGCTACCTGCTCGGATATTGACTTCCCCAGGAGTGGTTGATCTGGAAGACGGGCTGTCCGCCTTGATATCAATATCCATAGGGGGAAGTGGCTGGGGAGGAAGAGATAGAATGCTATCTGTTGGGCTATTCGGGCGTGGCCGAGGGGGAAGACATAGGATGCTATCCGTCGGGCTATTCGGGCGTGGTGTACTCCAACCAGCAGAAGCATGGCCAGAAGTTGACCCTAGCGCTCCCTGTTGGATCAACATAACATGTTGTGGCCCTTCTTCTTCTACCTGTTCCTGCTGCTGTGGAGATGTAGCAGCAGGAGGGACCGGTACCGGTTCAGCAGCTGCATGAAACGCAATGGCACATTCTGCAGCTTTACCATCGAGTTTGCACCATTTACAAGGAGGAGCGCCCTTGCACGGCATCTTATAAAGAATACAGCGCGCACAAGCCTTTCGCTCATCAGTCTCCTTGAAGTGGTAGTCATTGATGTGTTTTTGGAGCCTCTCATCGGTCGCGTATTTACGCCGACAATGAATACACCTGTGATTGCGTCGTCTGGCCTTTTCTCGCTCCCTCAGCTTGGCATGTATCTTGCGGTGACGTTCCAGGTGTCGCCGGCTGGTGTATGACACCGTACACTCATCACATTGGTGCAAGGTGGTGTTGTCTTGTTTACCTGGTGCCATTCTTACGTCGAAACCACGTTATGCCGGATCCGTCCTGTCTTTCTTGCCAACATTAGCAGAGAGTTCATACAAAGTACAGTCTTGGGATGGTTCACAGACAGAGACGCGCAAAGTGAGAAAGTGAGACCTCGGAATCTCCTTGCGTTCACTGGGGCAAAGCAGGGAGGCCAAGCGAATGGCAGAGGCGAAGCTGGCGAAGATGCAAAGACGGCGATATGTACTTTCGGTTGTCAAGCAACGAGTGAACAAAATCAAGAACAACAGAGTATAGAAGGGAGGATGCAAAGCAAACTTCGGACTGGAAAAGGAACAGATGTTGGGACCGCCTCGCTACCTTTGCCTACCTTTTATACGAACTCTACCTACTAGGTATCTACCTAGTGCTCCTCCATTGCGAGAGCTGAAGCAGGGCACCGGTTTGGTCAATGGAAAGTCGGCCATGGCAATAGCTCTCTGCACTTTAGGTATGGACTGGTACCCTGCTCTTCTCTTCTCTGCTCGACGCCGCACACGCCTGGTCCTTGATCTTGAACATGCTTGTCTTATTGGCTTGCCATCTTAATGCGTCTCTGTCCAAATCGGGCCTCAAGAGTGGCCGCTGCTGCTGCAATCGCGCGGCAGTGCTTGTACTAAGCGAAAGTACGTGGCTGCTTTCACGTGCGTTACTAGAGGCCCAAAAAACACCAGCCTCTCCGGTGTTGTCTTTTCAGCAGGACAAGGTCAGGGTCTCATGCAGCTTGACAGTTCCTAGGCCTTCTTCTTGGGCTTCGGGGTGCCTGTGCTCGCATCCCACAGCAGCATCAAACACACTCTAGAGACGCTGGCGTCGCATTTGAGCCACACTGTCACACCTGGGTTCCACTGACGTGCGCTGACCGGTCTGCGAGGTGCAGGAAGAATAGAAATAAAACAGGCACAGAGAGATACCCATGCAACTGTGCTCCTGGTCAGCAAGAAAGCAGCTGCTTTCCAATCTTTTCAGAGCCCGACCGGATTGGGGTTGCTTCTTGTCTCACGCCAGAGGCGTACACCCCTGGCTGATCCTTTCTTTTTATCTTTTTTCTTTTTCTTTTATTGGCCCATTGTCCGTTTGCTCGGCTGATAGCTGAAAACCAAGCTTGACAGTCCTCGCTTGTTAAGCCCCTCAGACAGCAATCTCCGCCGCTACTGAATGCTAAGTACGGCATATCGCTGCATAGACATAGGATTGTTGGGCTGGTAGGTAGGGTGGTATCGATCCCAAGTTGCAGTGCTCATCGGCTTGGATCACTGACCATTAGCAGTGATTAGAATGACCCGCACTTCCAGCCTGACCGGGGTTTGTTACGGAACGGCTAGGGGACATTATCCTCTCGCTATTCTGGACCAGGCTCGGGTGAAGTGGTTTCCCTGCCTTGTAGTATGAGATCTCAATAGCATCAAATTCCCATGGCTGATGTCCCGCCGCTTCTTTCTACGCGCTCTATGTTGGGCATGCTTCTACCATCAATACAATATGGGCACCTTCACTGCAAGAGACAACTCAAAGGCATATCAAGCAACCCATCGTACTCTGCTATCCAGGTCGGCCCCATGATCCAATACTTACTTTATCCATTGACAGGCTGCATCCTAGGTTCCTTCTAAGCCCTGATATGGTCCTATGACCACCGTGGCTAGACTGTTTGAACCAGGGAGTTCAGAGTGTGAGAAGAATGTATGCCAGAGGACTGGAGAAATGGGACAACAGCGCTTCTTGGAAGTCGAAAAAAGCCTTCCTTCTCCAGTGAGAGCGCAGCCTGCTATCTCATGACGCGAGGCAACATTAGTCATGCAGCAAGAACAGGGCCAAGAGCTGGAGTAAACACTCCCCGAGCGACACCCCAGTCCAAGGTGGTAAGACTCCCATCACTCCTTGTGAGTGGCTCGCAAGCCGGGACGGTGGCAAATCAAGCTCAAGCCCAAGACCCTGACACTGGGGAAATGCAAAATTATTGTTACACACGACAGTAGATACGTGCCCCTCTTGATTTATTCTGCGCCTTGGTTGTTATCCAAATTTCACTGCGACGGTCGCAGCCCCTGCTGTCAAATCTTCTTTCTCAGAGAGACTGCATAGACCAGGCTATCTCTTGACGCGGATGCTTTATTGTTAAAGCGAAATGAGTTGGCTTAAGGAAATCACAATTTCTACCGGATCTCACGACACCGATTTATGCAATATTCCCTGGATCTTCCCGGATCGATGGCTCTCTTCTGCTCAGATAAACTCCACAAAACATGCTATGTGGGCATAGTTCGCCATCCAGTGCCCAAGCAACCAAGCTCACACAGGGGTGCATGTACCCTAATGGGATGCAAGCTGTAGTTTCCTCCCCTCAGCCGAACAGTTCTCGATAATACCTCCTGCTCGAGGAATTTTCTCCCTTTGGATGGCTCTGGATGAATGCAGTATGAAGGCCAGCGAGCCGCAACATTGGCGATACACTGCTATTCGGTAGCTTCGATCGAACTCTTTTCTTTTCTTTCTGAGCAGCCGTACCAAAGCACCCTCTGCATCCAGTTGTAATAAAGGTGTGCGCGATGCTGCATATGAACAAAATCGGCGTGGTACAGCTCTACAAATGAGAGCTACACAACAGACCGTCCCCTTGTACGAAGCACAGCACCAACGAACTACTTTCCCGCCAACCCAAAACTATTGTTGCTGGAAGCCCCGGGGGATTGGATTAGCAGCGTGGCAAAAATTGAGACTTGTGAACGCTACGCTGGGGTCGGTGGCCTCATAGCTGACCTCGAACTACAAGTCGCTAATGTGACATCCAGAAATACTATCTCTCATTTAATAGAGGGAAGTGGCATCGTATCTTATGCCCGCTTCACTGAATCGAATGGAATCACTCCGTACAGCCAGGGGACTTCATCAAGCAGAACGATCCTCTACGATGTCCGGCACTGCTATGCTGCTGCTGCAGCTTTGAGTTTGCTCAAATCCACCTGCAGGGATGGCTCTACGTCGGCCAATTGGGTGGAACAGCCCTTCACTATGGTTCCTACGCCTTTTACCATAAAAATGGAGACCTGCTGCCATCGTGGTAGAAGTGAGCCAGAGGCAACATGCATCAGTATCTACGAGTAGCATGCCTCACCATTCTCAGAGCAGAAACGACCACATAAGGAGAAGACACAGATTGGACGGCGATTATTGAATCCCAAACAGCACCTCGGCACTCTTCCTTGGACACCGTTTCGTTTCTACGTTCGCCGTTGGCTCTGGACTCTTTGTGAAGGAGCTGTGAAAGCCTTACTTCTCCACCTGGGTGCTATCAAGAGGCCACCCACCGATGTGATTTTGGGGTTTTTTAAAGAGGAGATCCAAGACGGCCGGGGAACAATTGCCAAGTGGATAGGCAACGACTCCATCGAGTCATATCATACCAGGTCACTGACCTGGGGAACCCAAGGCAACATGGTGGCAATTTGAACGATAGTGTCATGCAACCAGGTCTCTCCCTATGAAAAAGAAAGTATTGTGTCATTGCACCTGACCTGCAAATTTTGACTGGGATCCTTCAGACCAGACAGAAGCAACCAATGTTCATCCAGGCTCTCAAGCCATTGTGCCTAGAACATGCGAATGACCTGAGTTGTTGGCCACCTCCTGCAACTTAATGTACGGTAAGGGGGCGGCCAAGAGTCCCGTCGGAGTAGTAGGCAACGAATCAACTAGAGGCAGTATACGAGGGGAACAATGAAAAGCAATATGCTTTGCGAGCTCCTGGATCAACGGCATAAACCCTGTATCCCATCCGGCACCTCTCAGCCATCCAATTCTTTCGGATTTTCACACTGTCTTGGATATTGGTGGGCAGCAGGCTTGGATACGAGCGCTCAGGCATCATATTTGGGCACTGGTGTACCGTACATGCAGCCAGAGTCTCAGTTGTTCATTTGGTTGTGTGCTTTTGCGCCCTCGCCTTTTCTTTCCCCGAGAACAAGGATGTACGCCACAGCTGAAAGTCATTTCTGGACTCTGATATGAGTGGAGACCGGCATCAGAGAGTGCTCGCTCTCAGTGCTCTGTGTTACTCGTTTCCAGTGATGGTGTTCGGAGACCTAGAGGATTTGAGCTTGAGCAATGATGCTTCGACTGCATTCATATATGAGATGAATGGTATACCTGGGGGCGACGCTCGGAAAGGAGAGGCATGATTACATCAGAAGCTACGAGTTACTTCCGTTGGTGCAGTTACTTACGAGTACTCTCTCGAAAACGTTTATCCCGAAGCCACCCAGACATGTCAGTAAATACAAGCCACCCGCCTACCCGTACAACGATGTAGGAGCAGCACTCCGCATCAAGCGATAAGATACGACTCTCAAAGGAAATAAAAGATCGGTGAACGGATGAGACACACATCTGTGAGGGGGGGGGGGAGGGGGCAGAAGGCAGAACGGCAAATGAAATCCGGGAGATGAGGCCGAATCCGCAAGGGAGAATCACTCTCCATTGGCGTATTATACATGCGACTACAGACAACACGGCGAGAAGGCTTAATACCACTAATTAGGACTATACGATGTCCCAATGAGGGAATGTTCTGCGCTGCGTGTACCTCATGGTACTGGCATACTGGTGAGCCATTGTATACCAGCGGAGTAGGTTTGGAGATGACATGATGGGGAAAACTCTCAAAACAATGACTGACAGAGGCCGACATCCGGTAGCGGGAAGATGGTGCTGACGGCCTGGTCATCCCATGCCACGACCATGGTTTCTGTTCATTATGCTCGCTGTCTAGTGTTGTCGACTAATACTCTATTCCAGTTATACTCGTACTATCAAGAAAATTGAACCAGCCACGCCTATTATCCTTTAAGCGTAAACCAAAGCTACTGCATAGCGGCAGATCTACAAAATACACCGAGTACCTACCGGCTTGTAGGCCTGTCAGCCTCGGAAAGAGGCGCGCGGAACTCGGACAGGGTTCTTAGGCGGTTGATCTCCCCCGAAAAGCGTCCGATTGCACCGATCTCTGGGTCAAGCTCCATCTAGGGCCATCGAGAAATCATCGATCATACGTTGATAGTGATACTCCATGGCGTCGATAGCACCGATGGTACGAAACAGAGCCAGCAAGGCACTGGCCCGTCCGTGTTCTCTACCAGGGTCAGCGAACGACCTGTCGGATTTCTGGCTCGTGTTAAGCGCTGCGGCTGAGCTGATCAAGGCAAACTTCGAATATCATGTCCTCCAAGGCAAAGACCACCTATGGATGGCTCTCACAGCCCGGAAGATGATTAACGAGATGGACTCACAGCAATTAGTACCAGGTAGGTATTCCATCAAGGGGTTCGACTGAGACTTCCGGCCGCGGGACAAATTGCTTGCAGACCCGGAAAGACAGCTAGATGGCCTAGCTTGGCAGTCTGGTGCTGCAGTGTATACTATTCAGCATGGCCACTGATGGCTGGACGAGAGTGAGCCGGCGAGCCATCTGATGGTGCTCAATAGGCCGCAGCAGCCGAGCCCTGAGCAGTACTTGAGAAGCAAGGGGCTTGGGGTGGATAGTGATTTTGAACTGAGAACTCTGCCTGGAGAAGCCTGCCATGTCTTTCTTTGGCGTCAAACCAAACCACGACAATCCCGTGCCCCAAGCAGCATGCTCCAGCTCCGTGCTCCATGTTCGGTATTCCATACTATTCATTCTCTGTTACTTACTACTTACCGTCCAACTGATGGTTTGCCTGCTAGAGGTGAGAACGCAGTCATACGAGCAGAGTATTGCCCAGAATTGAAAGAGGCGCCTCCATGGTACTGTATAAAAGTACTATGCCTGGATTCAGGCCGAGTACTAGGTAGGGATGCTTATGGTTGTTTTTTGCTTTTTGCATTGGCTTTCGCACACCGCCACCCGGATTCAATGCACTACGAGGCAGCATAGCGCTCCAGCACATTTGTACAGACAGCCCTGGAGCTCATTTACTGGTAACACTAGCCTGGGAAGGCAAACAATCAGGCCATCCAGCTGAACAGCCAGCAAGAGGAGGCGGGGAGGAAGCGTGCCAAGCAGAGGATTCATTCACTGTTGCTGATTCGAACAGAATTCAGCTGAACCAAACTGAAGCGGCTCATTATTGCCGGGGTGTTTTCTTTTCTCCCCGTCTCTAGTGAGGAGATTATGCGCACACACTCACAGCCAGAGAGAGACTGTGAACCTTGTAACCTTGGAAATATGGTTCGCGGTACCTGGAAGTTGGAAGTGGAAGTGGAGAGCAGAGCGGCCCGAAGAGATACTTGCGGGGCGGTACCCAAAGAGGCTGAACCACTGGTCACTTTCTGGTCGTTTTCAGTTGAGTTGAGAGAGGGGCAAGACAAAGAGGAAGAAGAAAAAAACTTGGAGCTACGAGGGTCAACTGCGTCATTCAGTACGTACTTGCGCCATTGCATTGACACTAATAGTGGGATGAAAAAAAATTACGAGAGGTGAGAGGCAGAAAAAGACAGAAGGGGCAGACAGACAAACAGAGGGAGGGCACATGGCTCATGAGGATTTGACGGCTGCATGGGTTTGGGTGCACAACAGCAAGTACTAATGCCTGTACACCAAGCTACGGGTATTGTTGTCTTGTTTCGGCATCTACGAACTACCTACCATACAGAGTACCTTGCTGTTTTCAAGGTGCTCTGCTTTTGCAAAAAAAATCCGTGTCGTCTCTCCAGGCGTTGAACTGGTTGGACTGGCCTGACTTGATGAAGCCGGCAGTCATGTGTCAGTCATGTGTCAAGTACCGACAAGTACTGCAGCTAGCATACTAGCACCACTCGGTACCCCATCAGAACCTTGCCACATTGCGACAAGAAAAGCTTTCATTCAGCACTTCTCTCATTCGACTCACTGCTCTCAATTTTCCCCTCTCATTAATATCTGGGTTCGTCTTGAATTCCTAGCCGCACTCCTACTGCTGCTACGTGGCGCCCAACAAAACCCCCGTTTCCCTTTTACCTTCTTTTTTTTCTTTAACCTTGTGCCTTGCGTGTATCGCCGACCAAATCACCTATCCCCGACCTCTCACTCGTCCGTCAGGCTGGGGGTGCTAAATTGGCCACTCCCTCACTCACTCACTCGCTATACGAGTACAGCGTCCCGCGTAAAATCTCCCCAGCTCGAGTCCAACCAGCGCTGCTCCCTGCATTACTAGCATCTCATTAGGCGCGCATGGCCTTGCGCTGCACCGTCCCGTCTCATGGCGCTGTCCACCCTCGCCTTGTGCCGCTCCTGGTGACATTTTTGTACTCGTCCCTCTGATCTGGAAGCTCAATCTGGGGCTCCGGACACTTGGACAAGCGTGGCAAGTGTGTCTCGGGTCCTCATACTCATCAGCTAGCCACCGGCTCGTGAGGTTTTGGGCTATTCAATCCAGACGCACGGAGAGCACCTCGTCACAGACAACGCACAGCTATATAAGAGTCTCTCGTCTGCCAGGCATTCAATGCTGGGGAAATCCTTCTGCGCCAAATCAGTCAGTTCATATACGTCTCAACGCCACTTTGTATGCGTCACTTTTCACCCACCTATTGTTCAGCTCTTTTTCTCTCGGTATATACGAAACCAGGCGTCATTTATCCTTGATTCCCCCGCTCTCACCTGCCAGCTACTTAGTAGGTAGACAACTGATACCCATTTTACCTACTCAACAGGGTAATTGTGTACGAGTACACCAACCACAGAACAAATCCGGGGCCTTGCCGACCAAAGACCGATCCGGCTTGAGGTTGCCTCTGTCTTACGCCAGTTGCCTGTTGTTTCTGCCTCTTTTGCCCTCTTTTGACTGTGCTTGAGCGTCTGCTTTGCTCTTGTACCTGCATTGTTTCTGCGTCTCAGCCTGCATCTTCTGCATCATACCATACCCCATTATATCATATCATTGTTCCTCTTCATTCTACAAGTCTCAGTTCATACCTGCCTGAATCCTGGTGTTGGCATTTTGAGAGATTGAAGGCTCCAAAATTCGTATTAAACGATTCACAGCGGCCATATATACGCTCACATATCAAACAAAGATTCCTTGTTGGTGTCGGTTATATATTGAGCCACTTAGCCACCGCGACTGTTATTTCCGCTACTCGTATCACGGCCTTCAAACACCGGGCAAGGAAAAAGAAGCCACTTGCTATTTTCCAAAGATCCACGTCAACAAAGTCTGGCCACTGCAGCACTGCTATACTTTGTGTGTCCCGCAGAATCGTGCAGCATATTAGTCGCAGCTTCTTGACCAAGTTTTTTCGTCTTGAACTACCGAGCTAAGCTTCAATCCAATTACAACCAGGCAAACCCTCCAACATCTTTGTTTCTCGAGCTATACCAAGCCACACCGGTTTGGCTGATATCCGTCCAAAGTATCGTCGCGCGAGTTTCTTCCTTGTTTAGCAAGCGCCGTCAAACGTCTTTTTTACCCCTGTTTTTAGATATTTGCTCCCATCCCTTCCACCTTCATCATCTCTATCTCATTCTCTTCCTCTCTATTGCATCTTCCGTGTACTTGAGGGCAGGCATCAAGCTTTCACCCTTCTTATTCAACATGGCTGGCAGAACGAATCGACCTGTTTGGGAAACCTCAGACGTGGATTGGAAGCCGCCTATGTCGCTATTCCGGCCAAATCAGACAAGACGATCCCAAAACGGCACAGATGCCTTCTTGCCTTCTGGAGCCGTCGAATATCGTCCAGATTCTGGCCCCAAGTGGCCTGCAAACGCCTATAGCACCATGAGTGGCAATGGTAGCAGTAATACAAGGGGCACTATCACTGGCAATGGCAGAGTGACGAGTCTCAATAGCAACCACGAGATTGCCGCTGCCTTTCGTTTTACTCATGGCTATGACTACTACGCCCACGAGGGCACCCCTTTACCTCCAATGTCAACGTTAGCCGCGAGGGATCCCAACTTGGGCCAATATACTGCATATAGTCCTGCACGCCATCCCGCCAGCCCACCAGGTCCATCGAGTGGGCATCGCTTGCAAAGCCCCTTTGCCCCCCTTTATCCTCCCCCCACGGCTACCGTAGCTCCTGCTGGGCTGGATACCGGAGCACGTCCCACGGTCTCGCCGCCACGCACCTCAGGAAATGCTGCTACGGACTGTCATTGTCTCACTTGTTCCGATGGTACACCGGCCAAGTGCCTCCAGTCTCAATTAGCTCGGCAGTCCGAGTTATTAGACACGGTTTGGAAAGAGGAGCGCGCTCGTTCTGGGCTGCTTTGGCAGCATGTGGAGAGCATTCTTCGAGAAGAGACTAGAATCACACTAGACCATTACCGTGATGTGTGGGATGCTGAAAGGACGCAGCTAAAAGCCGAGAATGACTATCTCAGTGAGCAGGTTAAGAGGCTGGGAGATGAAAACCTAGTGCTCAGGGGCAAGCTCGCAGATCAGGTCCAAGCTGGCGAGCCAATCATACATCAAGGCAGTTTTCGAGGCAATACGCCCCTAGTCGACGGCAGCCCTCCTTCGCCAGTTGTCCCCAGCCCTCTTTCGCCAATCGTTGGCAGTCCTCTTTCGCCCGTCGGCGGCAGCCCTCCTTCACCCGTGGCTAGGCGGCAGAGCGGTGGCGCCGGTAGCTCCGATAGCGCCCGGGACAACCGCCGGATATCCGGGCTGCCGGGCTGCTATGCTCATCTTTTCGGCCTTGGCTTACCGGCGTCCCCTCAGGTGCCAACACCTCGAAACCCGTCGTCTCCGGGCACAGCTGTGTCTCCTCCTCCTCCTCCGGTTTCAGCATCTCAAACTCTTCCATCTGCGCGCATTTCCATGTCTCCTCAGCCTGGACATAATACCATTCCCATCAGCCCGACATTCTCGCCCTTCTTGCCTTCTTCACCCTATCCAGACGCGAGGGCGGCGAGCGGTGGCGTTTCGACGCCGGTGAGAAGCCCCAAGAGGCCCCTTTCCGTCATTGATGTCCATGAGCTTGATCCAAAACTTGAGGGCATTTCTCTCAGGGCAAATGCCGTCCGAAGAAGTACTTTTGAGGAGGCTCCTCCAGATGGGTCGCCTCCTAGCAAAAGGCGGCGTAGCTTGTCCAATGACTATTACATCGTCAACAATGTGCAAGGGGAAGATGAAGTAACGGATACGAAGAAGATTGAGTATGAGGAGGATGAGGAACGACGGCTCACTATGCATGCCGGATCTACTCCTCCCCCCTACTCACCCTCTTTGCCGTCTGAGATTTTGAGGTTGCGCAGCCAAAACAGCGCAACTCCAACTGCTTCTTCTTTCCTTCCTGAAAGGTATGATTCCCTCGAGGCAGAGGATCGCAGTGTGACTGCAACTGCGAAGGAAGAGGTGGGCGAGAGTAGCGGGGTCTCGTACTCCGATTATTCCGATCATCTCGGGCGAGCAGACTCACCAGGGGTTCTCTCAGCGGCTTCGGGCGATGCTCCCCTAAAGGGCCCTCTGATGATCAAGAACATTCCCGCCCAGGACGAGCTCTTTCTCGCTGCCTTGAATGAGAGGCTTGAGCCTATCAGCCAGGGGCAAGATGCCCTTCCGAGGGCCGTGCAGACACCTGTTGCAGTGCCGGCGTCGTTGTCGGCGGTGCATGGCGAGCCCTTTGATGGTGCGGATGCCAGCCAGACTACAGCGCCTGATAACACAGATATTTCGGGGACGCAGTCGGAAATCGACGGAGAACTTGATGGTGTCCATGTAAATATGGACCGGCCCGTTTTTCCCTGGCCAATACCAAGCAATATTGACCAGGAGAGGGATGTCCATGCTCAGCCAAAGCGACCCGCGTATCGCATCAAATATGCTGACCGTCCTGGCTATGCGTATGACGGAACTGTTGTCAAAGCGGAGCCGAGCGATTATCCATTTACATACGAATATGATACCGAAGATTTACACGCCAAAGCTGAAGCATCCCCAACAGTTCCTGTCAAAACGGAAGATTCCGATGACGATAGTGATGGCAGGAACTCGGAGCCTGAGGTCTCCATCAAGTTTAAATCGACGAGCAACTTTGGGGCTCCCTTTGGGAGGAGGTAGAGCACTATCCAAGGGAAGCCCAAAAGCTGTGTAGACAAGTGCTGCTTTTTGGGCGATGTTTGGTCTTTGTTCGTGACGGCGGCTATCTTTTGTTTGACTAGCATCAGCATATACCTATATATATAAGTTGATAGATGGGGCGTTTTATTTCACCGGTAACGGGCTGGGCTGGGCTGGGCTGGGTTTGGACTGCTGATGGGAAGAGTTGGGATTGGGTTGCTCACGGAACATTATTGAGCTTGGCGGGATCACGCCGGGTTCAATCGGGTACATTTCTTTTGTTAGGTGTGTTTATATCTGCTTCGTACTTGGTAGGTTGTTGGATCTGGTGTTTATACCACTGCATAAGTAGCTCTAATAGTAAATGAGAGTGACTACGGGTGCAGTCCCTTCTTGTTGGATATGCGTTCATCTCTCATGATGAATTCAATTTAGTTGTGGATTGACCGTCAAAAGGAATATCCCAAGACGCAGAAAAGGGGTCTACGACCATCTATATCACCGTCATAAATGAAATCCCATCCGAATCGTCGCGATCATTGACTTTAAGAGGATAACTGATCGTATTACCAAGCAGTCAACTCCTCACCTTTAGAATGTCCCAAAGTATGATAATCGCGACGAATGTATCTAGCATCGTTTCTTTTAGGAGTTTATGGACTCGGTCATGCTCTGTCTCTGCCGTCCGGCGTTGCTCTCCCATGGCGACACATAAAATAAAGATTTTTGGACCTTGTATTTACAGCGCTGTCACTCTTTATCTTTACTAGTATCAAATGCTCTCTCACTTCCACCATTTCGCGCTACCATTGCTAAATTTGAGACACGGGATGCTAGATCACGACTTGTAGCACTGGCGGGAACATTCCATGCCAATAAAAAGCACTCATGGTGTACCTCGTTAGAGTTGAGTTATGCAAAGATGTATCATAGACCACTCGTACTTAGTATCCACGATGCATACTGTCATTCTCTACTGTTACCTACAGCATTGTGCCCTTTTACAGACTAGACGCATCCTTTTCAATTGCTCGGGAGCCTTTCTTTGGCGTTTAGCTTGTTGTTTCAACCTGACAAGCAGGGAGAGGTGTGGCTTGGCTTGTCTTTGCTTTGGTGTGTAAGTGCGGAGGCGGAGGAAGAGGAGGGGAAATGGGCTCTTGTCTTGTATGGCATCGTACCTAAAAATTAGCACCAGGCGCTCTGTTTCCAAGTACCACGGCATGGAGCGGTTTTTTCCCCAATGAATTCATCCATGACGCTTGGATTATTACCGGTTTGCATGTTATGTATGGCTGGCCTGTTTTGCGACGGATCTCATTTGTCGTTTTTTATTTCTTTCCTTTTTTTCTTCTTTCTTTTTTCTTTTTTTTTCTTGGTTATGTCAGAGGGGGCGGCAACCCCTCGAATCCTCAAAGAAGCAAAAAGAAAAAAACACAAGAAAAAGAAGAAGAAAAAAGAAAAGAGAGGCAGCCAGCCATCTTGTGCCGTCCATCCATCCATCCATCCCGTTCCCTCAATACCCATTCTATACCTAGGTAGCGTCAGGTGAAGTGAATCTCGTCAGGCTCCACGGCTAATGCAGGCTGGGCCGGGCCGGGTGTTGTGACCGCCATGATACTTCAAAATCTGCCAAGCGTCTGCGCATGAGAGAGAATCTACCCATCGTACCCGTGTACCACTGCTGTCACTGTCACTTGTGTCGATCTCTTTGGCGCGGAGCCGCTTTGGAGCTGGTGCCCACCCGATTTCATTTCCATTTTTTCCCATTTTTCCCAGTGTTAGTGCCAATCATCCTGCGGGTCTCAGCTCAAGTTTGCAGTGTGTGCTCGGGCAGGTGGTACGTACCTGGCTGTACCTGGCTGTACCTGGCCGTGTACTTGCTTGTCTGGCATTGCTTTGCTTTTTCGGTTATCAGGTCTTGGTCTTGGTCACGTTCTTCCCGTCTGTTCGTCTTTTCCATATCTGTTGTCTCTCTTCCTGATTCTCTCTCTCTGTGTCTCCTCCTCCTCCTCCTCTTCTATTTCTTCTTCTTGCACAAGACAAACGAGAAAAAAGAAAAATCATAGCCATGGACATTATCGTACATCAGTCGTCCTCGACGACGGTTGATGATACCAACAGCACTGCTTCTTCTTCTCCTTCGTCTTCGCTTTCTGCCTCTTCCCCTTCTTCTTCTTCTTCTTCTTCTTCTTCTTCTTCTTCTTCTGCCTCTTCCTCCTCCTCAATGTCTTCAAGTAGCAAGCCGGCATCATCTCGAATTGCCAAAATGTCCATCTACGGCATTGCTCGCCAGCACTGCAGAGAAGAAATCCTCACGAACCCCTTTCGATGGACCAGCCGTCATCTCAAGCTCCTACGATGCTCATTTGAAAGACCGCTCCCCGAGCCATTGACACCGGCTACGTATGCAGTGACAGAAGCAGATTACACCGAGGAGCGTAGTGGCACGCCCTATCTACAAGAGTTCTTCCACTACTACTACAAGATCCAATTTCGAGAGCAGGGTATCAGGCTGCTTTTAACGACTGATGGATGTCCCTTGATTGCCTAGTTCGTTTCTCCTTACTCGCCTACCCAATCAACTTGACTGACCATTCTCATCAGTGACGCTCTTGGCCTGTATTTCAATGGCGGCGTCATCAAAAGACTGGAATGTGTCAGCCTGTGTCTTCGCAGCTCCATGCATACAACACTTCGGTACAGACGGCCACTGGCAGCCTTTATTGACCGCGGCCACATTGAGTTAAGACGAAGGCAGTCGATTAGCTACCGACAAATGCGCTACAATCAACCCATCATCCGCTTGTTCAACAACAGGTGGGCCAAAATCTGCCCACCTGAGCCAGTGTACGATCCATATATCGTCACGCTCCTCATTGGTGTGGCACAGCAGAAACGGAGGCATTTCCAAGAAATCAACTGCAATGAAGAGGCTTCAAAGGACGTCATCTTCGTACGTCACTTACCCCTATACTCATCTCATTTCCATGTGTCTTGGGACTAACACTTGTGCGTTTTCACCAACCCAGTCTCAGGTCTTGTCCACGTTCTACTCAAAGGGCCAATGTGAAGTTGTAGGAGAAGAGGCCTTCAATGGCTGGATGTATCTATACCAGGCCAATATCCCCCTATCGCTTTTGGACATGTTCGACAACCCCAAGTATGCGCCATCAACACCGCCATCCGTCTCGGTCCAGGTAATCACGATACGCTACAGCCCACTAGCTACTTTGCGTGCTCGGCTGCTGGAGCTTATGGTTCCAGAAAAGTTGGTCTCAGAGACTTACGGCCTTTCGGCAAGAGGACAGAAGAGAAAATACGACGGTCAAGGGTATACTCAACCGGCTCCACGAGAAACCCATGCAGGAGAAAATGCATGCTCAAGCAGCTGTGTGCACATTTTGAAGCAGCCTTGATTAACCATCAGGTATCAGCATGCTAAACACGCTTAGACCACTTCAGAGGCTCAAGCACTTGTCAAGGGATGCCATCATCTCTCAGCTGCCAAGCCAGCTGAGCACTGCCGCCTTCCGTCAGGACAGGAAAGCTTTTCTTCTTCTTCTTCTACAATACATGTATATCAGAATGGGTTTGGCCAAGGTAACATGACCATATACGAAGGATCGGAGCCCATGCCGGATAGATTGGAAGACCACAGGAGCCCCCTCATGCACGGTATTGACCTCTCTCGCCAATGAATGGTGGTTTGGCCTATGAGCCAACGAGCCCGGCGAGCGGTAAGTCTATACCAGATAATAATAATAAAAGTATGATATCGTTTTCCTACCTGGACCAAGATGCCCAGGCTGAAGAGCTAGTCCGGGGTCCTTATGCAGGGCACTTGTGACCCCAGCAGCGGCCTAGCTTGACATAGTAAACGCAAGGGAGAGAGGGGGGGAAAAGAAAAAGAAAAAAATGGAAAAAGCAAATACAGCTTGGACAAGTAAGTACCTCCATGCCCGCTCGCGAAATATTGCCCCATTGTGCTAATTGATGTCTCATGATGAATGGCTTCTCCCTCTAAGAGGAATGGCGCCGTTGTGTATCATTTGCAGTAGCCCAAGCATTGTCTCACGAGCTCCCTTGGCAACAGCCCTGCGAACCAATCACTTGGTCAAGGCGTGATTTGGAAAAAAGAAACACAACCTTGGAGGCGGCCCACGACGGCTCTCGGGGCAAGATGGGGCGTCCCACGACGGCCGAGACAGAAAGACGCTCAGGATGAGTATTGACCACTTTGCCGCACAACTGCTACTTGCCAACTGAACGAGGCTGGGAACAAAGACTGCTGACATGAGGTAGAGAAGCAAGCCTCGAGGCTTTCCCAAGTGTTGACTGATTCCGAAAGCTCGGAAGAGTATCAGAGTAGGTCCTCTCATTCATTACGGTATCAAGGGGCAGTGGTGCCTTGATCACTCTGCCACCATGTCTCACCAGATCGGTACCGTCTGATAACGCTGCTATCCATCCTCTTGGAAAGGCCGATGGCAAGGTGAATCTTGATGGCCCCTGCTGGGCTGAAAGACGGGAGGCGGGCATGCAGGCATGCGGTGGGAAAACACCGCCGGTCTGCCACTATGTTATGTATGTGATGGGCGGCGCTGTATTCTTCCCACCCCTAGGCGGGTAAGAGCAACAAGGGCATCGGGCGCTGGCACTTCAGTGGGAAGTCCTACACTGGTCACGCCCAAAAGCCCTACTCTTGTTTGCTTGTTTGCTTGCCTGCTTGCTCAGTGTATGCTGTTTCATCCGCAGTGGTCGTAGCTCCAAAAGAGAAGGCCGTGGTTTCACACATGGTCCAATCGTGAGAAGCCTCGTTGTTTCAACAAAAGCTGGTGGAGAAGCTCAAAATCGTGCAAGATCAGCATGAGTCTATGATGCTGGCCATGGTTATCGCCGAAGGACCCCTAGTTTGCTGTCTTGCTGCGGGTCGAGATCGAGGTCCCGTCTGTCTGCTAGCATCCGGATCAGCAGCGAGACAGAAAGATGTGAATGCACAACTATGGATACCAAGGGTCCCATCTGATGTCGAGATGATGTACACGGCACAGGGCATTCGATTCATCTGACCAGGCGAGTGGGCCAGCCTGAAAGCATTGTCCAATGGGTGAATAAGATGTCTCTCCCTGCATAGTAGTATCGTATCACTTGACGAAATCTCTGTCCAAGATATGTATGAATTTCCACCACATGTATGGAGCATACTCCACATGCCGCTTGTACGGAATACTTGTACTCTGTATGCAAACTAAGTTTGGAGCAGGAAGAAGCATACCTATCCGTAGTATACTGGATGAATTGCCCACCCACCAGAGATAAGCTCATTGAAGTCGCCAAAAGGGGCCCAGACATGAAAAGGAAATGAACATTTCTATTATTCTTTGCTACCCTAAACACGATGATATATGGATAACGACCAAATATACCATCATCCCCAGCAATAACCCTCCAAAAACGCCTGCCGCAAACGCATAAAACAAAGAAAGGGTGAACGAGAGTGAGATGGCTAGATTAGAAGAAGAAGCGGGCCACATCGGGTAAGCTCGAGGCGGAACATTCATGGAATTCTTTCTCTTTTGCTCGGAGATTCTATTACTTGGCATACTTAGACACCCATGGTGAAGTCGTGCTCGATACCAGGCGTAACGCTAGCCATGAACTGTTGATACCCAGAACAATTAGTATTTGTCAAATCTCTCAAGATGGGGGGAGAGAATGCTCCAACGCAGTAACACGACTGGAAGAACGCACCTTTAAGAATACAACCAGATACTGGTCTACTCGGATGGCAACTTCCTGGTCATCCACCTCATTCTCCTGCACCTCTTCCCACTCGTCCTTGTCAGCGGCCTCCTGGGCGCCCTTGACGTCCAGATGCTCCAGTTCGCTGGCCAGGCCCTCGACGTCCTTTCCATCGCCCGACTGCTTCTTGCTCGCTTTCAGCTTCTCTCTGCGAAGGCGCAGCGCAGCATCGGCACGGTCCAGCAGCGACTTCATGACGGGCGCGTGCTTGCAGGGGTGGACGCTGGCCATGCGGACGTGGTTGGCGAAGAAGGGGAACTCCTCGAGGGTGACTGTCTTGTCTTTGTAGTCGCCGACAATGTCCTCCATCATTTTCATGGGCGGTAGAGGGTGGCCGCTTGCCTGGTAGCCGGAGAGGTAGAGGCGCGGCGTTCGGTAGTAGGGCGTGTACATGATGTAGAGGTTATACGTGCGTCGAGCGCTGTGAAGAAGAAGAAGAAGAAGACAAAGAGGTTAGCAAAATGATTGTGATGATCACCATGATGATGCTGGCGGTGAGTGGCGAAACTGGAGGAAACAAGAGAGATGTTGAAGCTTACGTGTTGCCAGGCTCGATGCGAAGAACGGCATCGTCTTCCTCCTCATCCTCCATATCCGGGATGTCGTCGTCCAGCCCATACAGATCATCGTCGCCGACGTTACCCGAATCATCTACCGTCTTGACCTCGCGCGCCTTGAGCGGCTGCGAGCTCGCCAGGCCGCCAGTGCGCAGCCAGCCGTCGTCGTCAGCGGCATCGGCCTTGTTCTTGAAGTCGTCGCCCTCGTTGATGATGGACTCCTCGTGGGCGGCGTCGCCGGCAAAGTCGTCGTTGAGGCGGCGGTGGCAGGGGACGTTTCGCGTGACGAGGAACTGCTTGCCGGGGGGCAGGTAGCTGGCGCGGAGGGACTCGTTGTCGGCGTCGCTCCAGGACCAGGTCGGGAACTTGTAGACGAGATAGTCACCCGCGGCGACGAACTCTTCGGGGGTGATCTGACCGGTGTTGCGGAAGGTCGAGGTGTGCGTGACGGGGGTGTAGCGATCCCTCAGCGTGTTGACTGTTGAGTAGAGGTAGTTCATCGTGACGGTGGTGATGATGACGTGAAGCTGTCACTGGCACTTGGACAGGATCGGAGTCGAAAGTTAACGTGCGGGTATTGAACAAATCTGAGAGTTAGTTCGACAGCGGGCGGATCTTGAAATTTTGTTTCGAGGTATCGGTAAGTTGTAAAGATGAAGAAAGGAAAAAGGAGAAACCCGAGCTGGGAGAATCTATGAAAGGCCTCGGGGACACGGCGGGAAAAGCACAAGGCAGAAGCAAAACGAGGTTATCGAGACACGGTTAGGGCAGTTGACCCAGAGGCGAGCATGTGACCTGATAGGAGAATAATAGAAGGGTTGATGACTCGAAGGGACCGTGATCGGCTATTGCAAAACTCAGCTATTTCGTTTGTTCCAGTGACAAGGCAGCCTGGCTGTACTTTGGTCTTTGAGGGGCTTTGGCTTTGGGGATGCGATCACATGGCGGGGCGGTCGAGGCTGATGTGCCGGGAGTGGTCTAGCCTGATCTTATCGGTGACAGCATCGATGGTTAGGGGGAGCTTTGGAGGGTGATGACATATGCCGGCGATTTTATCATTGTCGCACAGTGCACGGCTACTACAAATACGCATATTTGTTTACCTAGTATTTATTCATTATTAATTCAACTAACACAGTGGGAAAAATATCAGTTTCGATTTTGGAAACAATAGCATGTGCTAACGCATTGAATTATTGTATGTAGCTTTTGCTTTGCGGAGACTGCTCCAACGCAGGAATCATGCCGTGTCTATCGGCAAAAAAAGAGTATGTACCATTTTTGGTCTCTCTCATTATATCCTTGTTTATATATACCCAATGAACATTATCCATTTATTCATTTCGGCTCATTTCAATCGTCCTCTTCTTCTTCTTCCTCTTCATCACTCACTTCCTCCCCTCTCTCAAGAGCTTCCTGTCTCCTCTTTGCCGCCCTTTCCCGCTTCTTCTCCAGCAGCTTCTTCAGTCTCGTCGCCGAGTTGAACACGCCGTTCGTCCCTGATCCGCACGCCGCACACGTCGGATCTCTCCTGTATCTCTGAAGAGCGCAGGGCAGGCAAAAGTAGTGCCCACACCTTGTGATAATCGGCTCCTTGTAGGATTCCTGGCAGATGATACAGGCAAACGGAATGCTCTCAAGAATCGCATCATCGTCCTCGTCCTCGTCGTCTGCCTTTGTTTTGTTCCGGTTCGCGCTGGCCACCACGGTTCCTCCGAGGTTCTTCTTCCCCTTGGTGACTTTTTCCCATTCCTGATCCAATTGCCATCCTGCCTTGAGATCATCTCTAGAATGGACGTACTTGCACGCATCACCATAGCCGCAGAAACCGGTGATTCGGTAACTATCGTGACATCGGTCAGTAGGTGGTAAACGAAACAGCCAGAGGGGTGTATACTAACTCTTTGCACGTATCAGGGGCATAGTCTGTTATCGTGACGGTTCGGATGTTTGTAGGCGCCTTGACAGGACCAACAGTCTTTCGAGGAGCGTCTGGGTTTTTTTGTATAAACGAAGTCTGGTTCGCCAGTCCCTTGTATGTGCCATCGGGCTGGTCGTCTTTTGAAGCTCGAGCCGAGCCGAGGAGGTTCTTCGCCGACAGCGCGTCCCTTGCGTTTTCGTCGTACCAGTTGCTCTGCTTGGTCGCGTCGTTGCTGTCGGCAATGGGCACGCTTCTGTCCGCCGTAAAGACCGCAGAGCCGCCGTCCTGGTTGCTGGGGGCGGCTCCCCTTGCCGCGGCGGTGACGACGGCCGTCTTCTTGCGCCGCTTGACTCTCTGGCCGGCCTCGTCTTCTGAGGATGAATAGTCGCTGTCGCTGTCGCTGGCAGCCGGGGGAGGAGTTGCTGGTCGCTTGCGCAGGTTCGCTTTGCCCTTTGCGCCTCGCTTCTTGAAGAGGGCGACTGGCGCGGTGCCGGCCTCGGCGTCTGCCATTGTTTTTTGTGTCGGGTGTGATCGAAGACGCTGGATGATGAGGAAATTCGTCGAATTATGTGAGGTCTCGTTTGAATGTAGACAGTTGTAAGGGTTTGGTTGGCAGCAGCAATGTTGGCAGTTGGAGATTTGATATCGGAAATGTTTTTCTTAACCATCACAGTATGGCTGGCCATTGCTGGCGTAGAAATTCATCGATAGAAGTGGAAATGTGGGGCGGGTTTGTCACCCACTGAGCTCACCGATTGGGTAAGGCGAGTGGCAAAAGACATTTGACAGCGTCCGTACTCATACTCCGAATACAAGGCGAAATCACAGACGGCTTACACAGCATTCAGCGTGATTATATCCAATAAAATCGTTGATTAAATTCTCAAATCATAGTGGACACTTGGTCTACATCTACAGAGTATTGACGATTAATTCTAGTTGGCATATAGGATAAGGACAACCCTTTGAATGTGCATCAACAGAAAGGGTCCATGTATATCACCGCTTGATACATGGACTAAATACTGAAAGATATAAGGCCAAATCGATCTCTGCTTTGTACTCCAATGTGATCATTAGCTGATGAATTAGATGACAAGAGGGAATTTAGTCATTTGAATCTACAACGAGAGGCCAGGACAACAAGACAGTTCCCAGTGAAAGCTGTGATTTAATGAGTGACTCTACATACAACCCTTATCCCGCTCGCAAATATACCATTAAGTCCTCCACCATGATCCATTGCCCAACTCTATCCATCCAATTCCACCTATGTCCATTCATTTTCATGAATAACCATCCAACTTCTCCTATTTGCGAGCCCCTCGGTGCCGGTGTTGTGAACCCCGTAATGCCGTGGACGGGGTTCACCATCCAATTGCAACAGGCACTCTACTGGGCTCCAGTGGGCTTGTTGCAAAGGAGGGCCTGGCCGGCCTAGATACATGAGCGCAATTAGCAGCTGTAACGGGATGTTTTCCCCCCTTCGTCTCGCTCTGGAGGTACACTTACAACGGGAAGAGTGCAGCAGACAGGCTGTTTGCCCTTGGAAGCACAGTGGGCCTGGAAGATGGCGACATTGGGTACCGGAATAGTGGCTGCCGTATCCAAGTTAGCTACAAATCATCACCGTGGCTTCCCAAGGTGGGGATAGAGACTTACGGGTGTCGCAATCGAGGTCCGCGATGTTGAGGACGTCGGTGGCACAGCAGAGCGGAACGGTGCCAGTAAGACCACCTGGGCATCCTTCGCTGCCCATTGGGCCGGCCATGGCGCTGGCGACGAAGAGAGCGGCGACGGCGAAGAACTTCATTTTGAATGTGATGGTGGTTTTACAACAAGGAGTTGATAGATGTATGTGTAAGAGAGTGGTGGTGATTGTAAGAGAAGATGCTGATGAGGATGAGGAAAAGAAGTCGGTTGATGATGGGGAAGAAGGCCGACTTTATACCTTTTTTTCCTCCTTCATTGCCTCCCGAATCTCACGAGCAATGTCACCGCCATCTCTTCCATTCGATCCATTTCGGACCAAAGTTGACGGCCGTTCTTGGATGTCAGTATGCAGGGAGAGGAACATCGCAATCTCTTTCACGCTGCACAATGAAAGGGATAGGTAGGGAGGATGGATCTAGTATCTCGGTGGCTTGAGTGCCGTGTCTTGGGCACAGGCCAGAAACACATAATACTACGTCCATGACGGCATGACTATGAGAATGTTACGTACGGATGGTCGGTCAACGGTGGTTGTGAGAGGCTTGGAGCAAGGCATCAGGACTCTATACAAGCCAGCCGCCGGTGCATAGTTTGACCTAAGCTGTCCGGCAGAGCTCTATTCATCAGATTGTCAGATTGTCATTGTAATAGTGAGATGATAGCTTCATCATACTGCTGCATAAAGGTCTATCTAGTCAAGGGAGAAGTCCTCCCCGAAGCCCAAGATCTGGGCGTGGCATCTCACCTGAGATGATCCAGCTCTACCTGGTTTACGGCACTCTTGTTTCTTTCTTACTTGTCTTACACATTTTCTCAACTGCCCTTGTTCATAATTTCAGGGCGCAGCTGGATGTCTCTTGACGTGCAAGCTGATTTGGTTAAATGCCGTCTCGGTGGAGACTTGGCTTGCTCGTTCATCTCCCTTCGGTTGAGGCTTGTCAGTGCATCTGGGGCGGTTGCGCAAGGTAACGCCGACTTGGGCCAATTGGAAGAGTGCCGCTTGGGCCGTTGTTATTCTCGGTGAGCAGGGGAGAAGCAATAACTTTGAGACTTGCATAAAAGTTGGTCATTGGGTTGCTGTTCAGCTGACAGGGAGCCAGTTGTGGCGAGGTGCTGTGCCGTGCTGTGCGTGTATGATGTTGTGAGGTTGATGAGAACTTGAGCATGAATTGTATGAATATGTCTACCAACAACAATATTTCTTCATTGAAAGATACTGTAAAAATACGTGGGATATCATGATTATATTGAATACCAAGCATCTAAACTGTATCTTATCCATTGATGGTTTTTTGATGCGAACATTGTTTAGCTCTCGGGTAGGGTTTAGTGACATCCATACACAGAGATAACCGCCGACGATCCGATCACGATCGACCTTTGACAGGCTTGCGGCACGGACATGTCATCTTATCCGCTTCTCGTAGTAATAGTCAGAGAGTACATGCATGTGCCCGTCAGTATTTCGTAATGCTTGTAAATATTACTACTTCACGGTTCGTGGCCTCCTGAAAGGCAGCGGCTCATCGTGAGCGGCTAGACGAAAGTGGTATGGAGAGGGTGCGCTGTCACATCGTGGCCCGACTTCCGAGGATGCCAAAAGTGACGGTGCAATCTCCCAGAGTCAATCTAAGATGATAGCTCCGCCGCCATCTTGCCTGAGGGCCACTAGATGCAAAGCCGCGTCTTGTTGAGCTTTTCGGGCTGCAAGGCGTGCGTCCAGGGTCTATACGTGTAGTATACTTGACAGGCTGATTGTGTTGAGCTGTCAAAAGGATACTACGAATGAGTTCACTACGAGTGCTCTACATAGTGTTTGGATACATCCAAAGTGTAATGGACATCAAATTGCTCTGTAATGCCCATCTCTGACACTGTTTGGGGAGACTTTAACATGCAGCATACCAACTTGCACCATGGATCCCGTATTCAGTATTATCGCCAGTGTCTTACAGGCTCCAGCCATGGCCTGCACGCACAGACGGCCTTGCCGGCGTCCGTACGAGTACGCGGACAGCGAATGGCCATGGAGCCGAGGCCAGAATTGATGCCATTTGATTGACATGGGCTTATTCGTACCTACTACAGTCCCTACAATCACGAGCACTGCAGTATTCGGCTTATGGTACCGACAGTGGAACTCGATCAACACGCAGAAAAAGCGTCCATCAATCTGACAACTGGCGGTGTGCACCGATTTGGAGCACGGCAGACGAGTACCCTCAGCAAGCGGCTAATGCAGGGGAAACGATGCCTGGGCTCAGTTGACGCTGGGGCCGGAGGCTGAAAAAGACTGGAGACGGTTGATGGAGTCGCTCAGTGGTGATGGTTTAAATTGATCTGGATTCAGCGTCCCGAGCTTCGGATATTATATGGATTCCAGAAGGCTCTCGGAAGACGGAGCAGATGCTGCTAGCACCAGTACGAACAAGTTAAGAGGCACTCGATCCGTTAATATGCGCGTAGTGCCAGAATAGCGTCAATCCGGAGCTCTCTTTGGCGCCCGACACTCTGTTTGACACACCGGGTTAGTCTAAACCTGAGCGAATAAAATGAGCCGTTCTCAGGAAAACAATGAACAACAGCAACCAGGCACCGGCCCAATCACGGCGGACAATCCCATGGGCTTGCGAGCGGGGAAGAGGCTTGCTAGCGGGTTGCTAGTCCGAGGCACTAGAGTCGGATGATTGGCTGACGGGAAGCTGTTCTTTTTTCACTGGTCTCTCCCAAGCGGCATCAGCCGGGGTGTGGCTTGTTGAGATTGGGGGCCTCTTGGACGAGTAGTGTCGACGATGTACTGCGTGACTGAGAGTGCGGGCGATGGGTGAAGTTTAAGCTTTGGTTAGACGGCGATGATTATGTGAATGTGATGTGATGCAAGGTGAAGAAGAGGGGAAGAGAAGATGGAGGAGAGGAGAATTTGAGCCGGAAAGCACTTGGACGTCGGAGCGACGGAGCAACAGCCGGAGCGGTGATGATGCACATGTACATACAAGCATCAACAAGGAGCAAATGCACGCATCTCTTGCCTCCATCACTGGCGCGCAGAGGGTCCCTGCTGGTGCATCTGAGAAAATATGTGAGTGATGCCTTGAACCTCGTGTTGATGCAGGTACAGAGCAAGGTTCTGTTCTTAATTGAATTGAAGGCTCTGGGGTAATGATTTCGTGCATATATTCGTACCGAGTATCATTTCGTACAAGACCAGTAATATGGGGGAGCGTGATGGCTGTGATGATGATGGGGGCAGCAGTAATTAGAGGGGATGCAGGACGCTGAAACACGCACTGGGCCATTTGGGGCATCAACCGCGTCTCTCATCCACGAGTTTTGCTCCGTGCTTGTCGTAGGTAGCGGTTACAAGTGAGCAGTACTCCGTAATACTACAACCGTGGACGGGAGGCAATATAAGTCAGCAGTCCTGGTGACATGGCCGAGCTGAGTTCTCTCGTCCTCCTTGGCTGGCGCGTGCATGAATTGGAATTCCTCGGATGCATTGACCGAGCAAGATCGTGCAAGATGACGCCTAATTAATTCAGCAGTTGGTGGTTCATGCAAATTCATTTATGCGTCCATGCACCACGTCCGGCGAACCAAAATAGACTGAGAAACAGAAACAAGCAAACAAACAAACAAATGGCTTGGGTTGTCCGTGCAGTGATTGATTGATTGATTGATTGATGCGATGCGATGCGATGCAATGACATGCGAGCTGCGTGCTTCTTGCAGCTCCAAAGCATCCAGTACGAGTACAGGTAGTATGTACCTGTTGTAGCAGCGACTTGTGCAGCGCACCGCAATGCACACCAATACGCTGGTACCCCTCAAACATCGAGATGCCTCAGGAAAGAAGAGATAAAGACACAATACGTGCCTGCCTTTTACCACATTGTCGACGGCTACCTACTATCAGCTCGATGCGATAAGGGAATCGCTCTCAACACTCACCTCTTCTGCTTCTTCATCATCGTAATGTCGACCTCGTTCCATCATCAACCTCAATCAAATACATACCTTGGCCTGCACTCGTACATTTTGTTCCCTGGTCACCTTCTCCACCACCCGGCAAGGCCCCTTTGCCTTAGCCCTCCCGAAGTGGTCCTAGCAGTACCGACGAGCGTCCTTGTTCCTCTCCTCCATTGTTTGCGGCATCTGATACCTCTCTTTCTTCCTTTCTTACTCTCCTACTCTCTAACCCTTCTTCTTTTCTTTTTTCTCCCTAACCTCGTCACGAAAATCCGAGTCCTGGCAAGTCCTTGTCCTCCGCGCGGCTGGCTCTCCGATTTTTTATACTTGAGTTTTTTTTTGTCGTTTCTTTTTTTTTGCCCGGTCCCCCGACTCGATACACTCGTTACACCAACACCTACCGCTAGAATAATAATAGAACGCCTCGTGTTTTTGGGGAGGACTCGCAGCCACATACTACGCGTCCGATCAACCCTATCCGCTCATTCATTGCAGCCTTATTGAAAAGAAAAAAATCACCAAAAAAGTTGTTTCAGCCGATTGACACAGCAAGCTGCCCATCAGCTTGAATTGGATTGCGCCTCGTCTCATTGTCTCCTTTTCCCTCGGTCGGCCGCCTTCGATTCGACTTGCGCGTTGGCGACTCGAAAGAAACCGAGTCGCCGTACAGTGCGCATTTCGACTTGGCCAAGCTGATCAGCGAAAAAGAGACGGTCGCGCGTCACCTGCATTCCGTTGCGTGTGCTTGGGCTTGACTCACCTTTGGTTGTGTCCAGCTAAGCAGAGAGCCGTTGTATACTGGATCCAGTGTTGAAACCTGGCCGCCCACACGGCTCGAGCCACGTCTGACCCAGCCGGGACAACAAAAAAACACACCCAAAAAACAACAACAAATAATACGTCTTTAATTTGACCCCCCCAATTCGCTGTTCCTGCTTCTGCGGCCTTTGCTTATCGACCTGGTAGGCATTCGTATTGCCTGGCTCTCGCAAACACAACAAACAACGAGACAGGACAGGACAGGACAGCCCGCAGCCTCGGCGTCTTTTTAATTTATTCCGCCTTTCCTTTCGCTCCTCGCCTGGATCCCTTTTTTCCTTTTCTTTCCTACTGTTTTGCGCTTCTCTTCTGCTTCTTTTGGCCTTCCAAATTTCCCGCCAATTTCGCCTACCTGTTCGCTCTGCGCTTGCATTTCCGCCTGTGCGCAGCGCATCCACAGCGTCATTTCGAGGTCTTGCATCCTCTCTTTTTTTTCCTTTTCCGCTTACCTCGAGCACCCCGGTTTGCTGCAGCAGGGCCTGCAACGACGCCGGTTTTTCGTGCCTGTATCCATTTTCCCCGTCCAGGCCGCTCACCAATCGCCTGGTCGCCCCCCCTGCAGTTTTTCTTTTGCCGCTGCACCTCAGCAACGCCAGGGGCTGCGCGGTGCCAAACGCCAGCTCACTCACCCAATTCCTGCGTTTCTATCCGTTGTCTTTCGTCACCAACCAAGGAAACAAAAAGTCAACCCCTCAATTCTCCGCATCGCTCGTTGCGACTTGTCCTACATACAGTACGAAAACCAGCAGCGAAAAACGACGACAACTTCCGCCGGTGCAGCTGCGGCACGGCCTCGAGCTGCCACCTCCCGAACCCGGTAGGGGATTAAAGCAACAAAAGCACCTCTTTGATGGTCCGCCGCTAGCCACAGACGGACGTTGCGCTTTCTGGCGAACTCGCCTTCATCAGAATGGCGTCGTCGTCAGTCACCTCGGACCGGCCCGATCTCTCTGTGCCCGCAGGAGACGGCGCCAATGATCCCTTCTTCTCCGCCTCGTCGACCGCCCCGTCCCATCTGCGATTTTCCGACTTTGACCAAGAGCTCTTTGCCGCTGGTCCCGGTTCCGATCCGCGACAGGCGAAGCGCGCCCTGGAAGCTCACCTAGCAGAGACCGACCGTCGCCTGGACGAAGCTGGCAAGATTGGAACCGCTCTCGTATCGCAGCGCAAAGCCCTCGCCGAACAGCTACAGGAAATCGAAAAGCTTCAGGCCGAGGAGGAGCTGGCGCCCGAGCTGCGCAAGAAGCTCGTCAGCATCGAAAAGGACTACAATGATTTGGCCCGAGAGTCGGCGAGGGTCTTTTTGCCCAAGCAGCGAGTGGCGAGCACCAGCGACAACAACCAAGGCTCGCCCTACACGCTGGACAGCCGATCAGGCAGGGTGAGAATATGCTTTTCATTTTCCCTTTTCCTCTCCTCCCTTTATTCAGCAGAGAACTGGGTCGGTCGGTGCTTGTCCATCTATTGCGCATATAGCCGACCCTTTACACATTTACACATGACACATAGATTCGCGCTGCTTCGCACATGTTCCTCCTGATCTCTACGAACCCTCGTTAGTCTTCAGTTGCTAATCAAAGCCATCGTCAATCATGGTATATAGCGCTCCGCTAGTCCTTCCAAATTCGAGAGTCAAGCTACGGGCTCGCCCGCCAAGCTCAGCGTGCCAAACCGCAAGATGCGAAACCAGCCGTCCAACAGAGTCCACGACATCGAATTCGCCGCCGAAATCAGCACATCGCTCATTGCCCAGGTCCGCAACCTACAGGCATTGCTCGGCGAACGTGATGAACAGGTCAAAGACCTCCGCAACGACGTCTCCCGCCTCGAGGGAGAGTCGGAGGCCCAGCAGCAGCGTCTCAAGGTTCTTGATGAGAGTGAACATCGCTTCAAGGAAGAGAACTGGAACCTTCAGACCCGACTGCAGGAGATGAATGGCCAGCAGAGGGAGGCGTCCGACCGTGAAAAGAAGCTCGACAATGCTCTCCACGCCTCCAACGCTGCCAAGTCTGCCACCCAAAAGGAGCTGGATGAGGTGAAGCTGACGCTCTCCAAGCTGACCGAGGAACACGCTGCCTCCACCAAGTCCCACGACATTGAGCTCGGCACTGCCAAACGCGCCATTGCCATGGCCGAGGGCGAACGCTCTGCCATGCAGCGCAAGATTGATGAGCTAACCAGCCAGAACCTGGAGCTCGCCAAAGCCATCGCGGCCCAGAGAGCAAAGGCTCAGGAGCGCGAGTCCTCTTCAGGCACTAGTGACGAAGATCTCGAGGCTGCCGCCATTGATATTACACCTGAGCACTCCCCACCGCAGTCTCCCGTCAAGGGAACCACTCCCAGGCACTCTATGCTCGAGACGGAGACTCTCAAGACATCTCTGCAACATGCCCAGCGAACCATTCAGAGCCAGCGAAGCCAGCTCCACCGTGAAAAGACGGAGAAGCTTGAATTCAGACGCATCATCCAAGACCTTCGCGACGATTTGGAAAAGGCCAGAAACGAGCTTGAAAAAGGCCCCGCTCTGCCCCCCGTTCGTCGTGGTCGCAGGGTCGAGCCCAAGGAAGTCAAGGTCAGGCCGCCTCGATTGCTCGGTAGCTTCCGTTCTAGCCGCCAAGAAGTTGTCATTGAAGAGCCAGTCGCTCCGGAAGATCCAGAATGGGAAGATACTCACGATGTTTCACCCCGCTCTTCTGGCCTTCGCGCTGGCCGTCGCTCTCCCGATCGACGCCAGCAACAGCTTCAGCTTCAGCTACAGCGTCAACAGCAGTCTTCTGATGTTTCCGACGGAGAGGAACTTGTTCTTGAATCAATCGAGACTAGCGACTCTTTTGAGACTGCTGCCGAAGAGGGTAACGATTCTGCCTTTGAGACAGCCGAACCAGGAACCGAGACGGAAGATTTCCAGACAGGACACGAGGACTTGTCTGATGAAAGTGATGCCCCTACTGAGGTTGCACTCTCAATACGAGGCTTTGGCAACATGAGACGACCTCCCAGCCTGCAGCCCGGCCTTCCAAGACACGCCAACCGAGAATCATTTGACAGCACTGCGTCAACTTCGACCGAGGAAGATGAGTTCTCAGAGTTCCCAGAGTTTAGATCACCTACCGCCGCCGCCTCTCTACGGAGAATGCGTACGAGCAACAGGTCATCAATGTCCCGGAGAAGCTCTCGACAGGAGAGTGAGGAGCCTCAGTTCCGGAGCCCCGGTGCAAGCTTCAGCAGCGGTGGCGGCGATCCATCAACCCCCGGCCAGAGTCTCTTTGCCGAGCTGCAGGATTTCCCCAGCGATGATGAATCATCAATCATGTATACTCCTGGCCGCAGAAGCCTCCGTTCCATGACGCCGGCATCCACACGCCGCGCCATTACGCCGCCTCCAGCGGTTCCCCGGCTGCCTCGAGTCATCATGGTAGATACAGGTGTCATGACCGACCCTATCGAGTTTGGTCCCAGCATCGCGTCTCTCGGCCATCGCACATCTCGCAGCTCGCTGCTAAGCGTGGGCGAGTTCGCTCGAAGACCGAGATCCATGGAGTCGGCCATTCCCAACACTGATTTCCGTGCATCTGCAGCCTCATGGCGGAGCGTCGAGGACGGGCCCGCGGGCTCTGCTACGTACTCCCGCCCCGCGTCTACAATTGCCTACAGCGATGCCGGTGCTCAGTACGACATTGGTGAGAAGCTTGCACAGTTCCCCTTGCCTCCCTCATCACTGCCCAGTGAGTCGGATCACATGTCAGTTCCTGTGCCTGCGCTCCCTGCTGTTCTTGAACTCTCCGTCATCCAATCCGAGGACATCGAGCCTCGAGAAGAACAACACCAAGAGCCGGCACCGGCCGTTGTACCTCCCACCCTGAGCTTGACACCAATGGCATTTGAGACAGTGGAGCCCTTAGCCGAGCCGGAGGTCCCCGCTCCTCACCTGGGATTGTCTGCTATCGTGGCCGAGCATTTGGAACCCGAAGCAGAGCCCGACGTTCCACCTCCAGACCTCACCCTCTCCAGCATCTTCGCTGAAGGACTGGAGCCCCGGGCGGAGCCAGAGCTGCCTCCGGCTGAATTGACTCTGTCGACAATCATTGGCGAGGGCCTGGAGCCAGTGGCCGAGCCTGAAATCCCCCCAGCAACCCTTTCGCTATCGACAATCATCGCTGAAGGTCTGGAGCCAGTGGCCGAGCCTGAAGTTCCTCCTTCAATCCTCTCGCTCTCTACCATTGCTACCGAAGGCTCGGAGCCAGTAGAAGAGCCAGAGCTGCCTGCGCCGGTGCTGAGTCTCTCCACCATCGTGGCAGAGGGACTGGAGCCCAAGGCAGAACCCGAAGCTGCTCTACCTGAGCTTACACTGGCCTCTATCCTATCGGAGGAAGTCGAGCCCGTTATCGAGGAGCCAGAAGTCCCCGAGCTTATTGCGGCCAAGGAGATTGCCCCAGAGGAAGCTCCAGCTGTCGCCTTGCAGGAGCTCACTATTTCGCCAATCGTGACGGAGCAAGTCGAGCCCATCGCTGAGCCTGAAGTGGTGGTGCCCCCACCGGCAGCTCTCACCATGTCATCCATTCAGACACAGCAGCTAGAGCCCAGAGAGCTTTGGTTGCCAACTTTGACGCTGTCTACCATTGCTGTGGAAAATGTCGAACCCATCGCCGAGCCTGAACCCGAGCCGGTTTCCGCAGCACTGACACTCTCTGCTCTCTCCTTCCAAAACACCATTCCATTCGACGAGCTGCCTATCGATGACGAGGAGCTGTTCCTGCCATCACTACCCCAGCCCGAGCTCCCTGCTCTTGGCCTCTCCTCAATCGTAGCAGAGGACGTTGAGCCCATCTTCCCTCTCGCTCCGCAATTTGCATTTTCTTCCATCTCATCTGTTGAGACTCAGCCAGTTAGCCCTGTCAAGAGAGGGGGATTCATTCTCCCAAGCAACATCAAATCTCCCTTCAATGATGAGGAAGATGGTGAGGTATCCGACAAGAACCTCTTTGCGTCGTATGTCACTCGCAGAAGACCGGAGAGCGTCCCCTCATCACCCATTATTGCTGAAGATGAGACGAGTCAATCACTTCCTGTGTCACCGCAAGTTGACACTCCCGAGTCCAAGCGGCCATTCAAGGAGATTTCAGCCAATGGAGTCTCTCGTCCTGGTCAGCAACTGACTCAAACCAGCGACCAGGGAGCCCAGACATCACTGACATCAGGAGCCATCGACGAGCTGCTCAAGACTGGAGCCGAGACTCCTGCAAAGAGCCCTTACTCCATTGGCAGCCCTGACACCGTCGGGACTGTCAAGATTAACCGTGCCTATCAAGAAAACCTGGATAGCCCCTTCTCAGCCATCTCGAGCAAGAGCAGGACGCTTGATCCAGCGCCTATTTTCCACTCTACGCCCACGCACCGACCTGGCAGTGCTACAAGCGGCAAATCCTCGCTCGTGGACGCGCCTCCTCTGCCATCAAACCACCAGCAGATGATCCAGGCGGCTCGTTCCGGCTCATCCCACAGCACGACGCAAACGCAGAGCCACAGCCAGAGCCAAGGCACAATGGGCCCGCCTCTCTGGCCCGCCTCGGCAACAAAGCCAACACCGACTACCCCCAGCAGAGACAGACCAATGTCTCCTCCTTCTGGCCGCGGCACTCCTACTCCTCGCGCTCCTGTCCGAGCCGGCTCGTCTCATGGTACTGCCGAATTCCCGCTGCCACCTCCTGTCAGGCTTTCTGCTGCCATGTCCCGGCAGACTTCCGTGTCCTCGTTCGCATCAGAACTGGACAATCGTTTCGGAATGCGGGCCAATGAGATGGGTCTCGACCCTAGCGGATTTGGACCCAACACCGACCCCAGGATGATCCAAGCCATCACGCAGACCATGATTGGAGAATACATCTGGAAGTATACGCGCAAGACTGGTCGCGGCGAGCTGTCTGAGAAGCGACACCGCCGCTACTTTTGGGTGCACCCATACACGAGAACTATCTACTGGAGCGAGCGAGACCCGTCAACGGCCGGTCGTACTGAGATGAAGGCGAAGAGTCTCCCCATCGATGGTGTGCGGGTAGTGACAGACGACAACCCCATGCCGCCGGGTCTCCACCGTAAGAGCTTGGTGATTATCTCTCCCGGCAGGACGATCAAGTTTACCTGCACTACTGGCCAACGACACGAGACTTGGTTCAATGCTCTGTCATATCTCCTACTGAGAACCAGCAATGGCCACGATGGCCAATCTGATGCGGAAGAGATGGCGACAGACCTTACTCGGGAAGACGTTGACGAGTTTAACCCTCCGTTTGGCCGGCACCCTGCCAACGGTACCTCGCGTCCCTCGGCCCCGTCCCTTTCATCGTACAACTCTCGCACCACTTCACAGGCCGAGGCAATTTCTCTAGAGATTCCTACGCTGACGCCATCGAAGCATGCTTCAACCCCGATCAGGCCGTCCCTTACTGGCAGCATCAGCAGCAAGGTAGGCTCGTACTGGAAGGTGGGCGGGTCCAAGCTCTCTGGATCGATACGCAGCAGGACGGTTAGCGCCCAGAATGTCAGCATCTACCAGGCGAGCGAGGTCCACGATAGTGCTGAGGATCTTCGTGAGATGATTGAGCAGCAAGATAGGGAAGCAGACCGGCTGGAGAATGTCAGAGCCTGTTGCGATGGTGAGTCATATGTGAACAGGAACCGTGTGTTACTGACAGCTTGGAACTAACACAAAAAAATTAGGCAAACACGACGTCGGGACACTTCCTCACACCACCAAGAAAGGAGGACGCAGCCACAACCATCATCACCATCACGTTCACTCCAGTGGACAGTCTGCCATGAGTACCCCCATGGCATCTATGCGCTCTCGGGCATAAAGTTTCTTGTTCATTCGACTTTTGCATTATTAATCAACAACGTCTTGACTCTATCTCTCTACATCTCTCTCTCTCTCTCATAGAAAAAAGGGAATATCCTTTCTTCTCTCTTATCTCTCTCTCTCTCGCAAACGTGACGACCATACATCTAACGGAAGACCCGCCTTATGACTCTGAACGATTCTTCTTTCTTCTTTCTTTTTGTTTTGTTTCTCAATTTGATCTTGTTAATGCTCACAGACATTTCAGGTTGTCATAGATGACTTTTTGATAAGATACAATTTGTCACTGGCATACCGAGCATTCTGTTTTAGCCTCTGCATACTCCGACCTTTGGAAGAACCATTATTCTTAGAATGCAGCCCCCCCCCCTCTCTAAAATTGTTTCTTTCTTTACTGTCAATTTCCCCCATCAAGGCACAACTGCTTTTTATGCAGACGAAAAAAAAAGATCCCCACATCATGCTAGGGTTGCAAACAGATACATGCATTTTTCCTTTTGGTGCTTGTAGCAAGGAAACTTAACTGAAAAAAAAGAGGGATTTGTTTTGGCTCAATTTTGTATGTTAACTAAGGTGCCTATTTGGATGTGCTTCTCGCTCTGAAAATGAACTGAGGGTGGGAGGCGTGTCTGTAGTAGGTATGGGCATATCGGACATTGCAAATTCAGTTGGCGTATCAGTATCATTCCGGTCTCTTACTGCATGGATGCTTAAGTCTTGTCACGATGCTCTGTAGAGTTCTTGTAGTCAGCGCTGTATTATCAACGGAATCGATTGGATCCAAGTACATTGATGTGTGGACGGTAAAATCACAGAACAAGATTCGTATCAGCACTACGCTTTCGACCGCGCATGTCTAACCAAGTACAAGTTGATGGAATCCACTGCTATTGCCATCGCTGCGTCATGACGCCTATCCTAATACCAAGTCTATAACGTCAACGTCGTGTGCATCCCAAGCTTCCTGCGTCACATAGCCGTAACCCTTCCGATACGCTACACCATTTACCCACTCGATACAGAGGACGCCGTAATAAGGCTTGTAGGCGCGTCTCTTGAGCCACAGACCATGTTTACGATCGATGCTCTCGGAGTATAATCGCCGGCAGACGACGACGAGCTCGACAAGTTCGTAGAGTTGCTGCGAAGGGCTGTCGGGAGAAGACGGAAGAATATTTGAGGGAGATTCGGGCTCATCTTTTACGTCTGGGAGAGTTTCTGGATCGTCTTGTATGTCTGGGGGCGTTTCAGGCTCATCTTTTATGTCCGGGCTAGCCTCATCTTCGATATCGGAGCTACAAGCCTCAGCTTCCATATCAGGGCTGGCCGCTCTCGAGAGACTGGGCAGTGGTGTATCGGCAGTTGGAAGCTGGACCCAGCCGCAGACCTGGTCGTCATAGTCTAATAGCTCGAGATGATAGTCCATGGCGCCGGCCAACATTGTGCAGCCAGTTTTTCGCAAGCACGTGAAATAGGCGCGCTTCGTGGTGCAGGAGAGGAATCTGCATTGCCGCATCTGCCTCGCACCGCGCTTGGCATGCACCGGGAAGGGGCGCCAGAACAGGCGGTTTGGGAATTCGGGGTGGCTGTAGACGTATGTGCCAGCGATGCCAAAGGGGACGCTGGGCGTGTTTTCGATGTCTGGGCCGTTCGCGCCGGGATACTCTTCTCTTGTCCAGCCGCCGGGGATGAATTCTTCGATGCAGGGCTCTATGTAGGGCGTGAACCAGGAAGACCTAATGCGGTATCTATCGGTGGATGTTGGAGTGTCCTGGCAGAACCAGTGGACGGTCGGGAACGTGAACCATTTCTCGTATCTCGAAGAAGCTTCTTGGGGCTGGTTCGGATACGTCACCACTTGGTAATCTTCTTCATCCCTCAAGAGGCTCAGATAGTCGCTCTTCCATCCGATCCACGACCACGAGGGCAGCTCGGCGTTGGGAAGAAGACCACGAGTCCTGTCGGAATGTTCTCGCCTCGTGAGCCCTCTGTATTTGGCGCCGGCCATGTTGTAGTACCAGAACCTGGAGCCCCAGAGCAGCGCTGCTTCGAAACATAAGACGGGCATTCCGAAGAGGAAGCCGCCTTCGAAGGAAGGACTGATGAGTTTGAGAATGCCTGCTATCGCTGGCAGAGCATCTTCTTGGTAGGTCATCCCGAGGTTGTTGTACGAGCGGAGAAGATTGCCTAGCACATTGAGATCGGGGCGGCGTCTCAAGATTTTCGAGGACTGCAGGACAGTTTCATTGGCTTCATCCATTGGGGAGCGCAGATTTGGGAGATCTTCATGCCATGTTCCGCAGTGGCAGGTCCAGTGAATCTGCTGGTTGGCAAAGATGAGGCGGCGATGAGAGAGAATGTACTCTTGGAAAGTCCAGCCCCTTTTGAAGTATTCAGGCACGAATATATGACTGACGGAGGGGAGGTCCCTGACGAAAATCTCTCGATCCTCCGTCCATGGGAAGATGCCTTCGAGCTTTCGAGGCGAAGAGCAGTTTTGGAGGCCGGGGAGGCCACTCATGGCATCGCCATCGGTGGAGATGATGGTGAATTTGGCGGATGCGTAGATTGCACCCATGTTTTGAATCTGATTTGACAGATGGTCCCTGGCTTCGTGTATGATGCACACTGCATCCACCCATAGGTAGCGCTCCCTGATGTTTTGGACAACGTGTATGGCGTCTCTGATGATGGGCAGCTTGGTGATGAAGCTGTCAGAGAGACCGCCCGGTATTTGCATCTCATTGATCCTATCGAGGCCTACTCTAGACCAGACGGATGTTCCCCATCGGTAGCTCAAGGCGACGAATCTCATTGACTTGTCGCCACGCACGAGGCAGTCTTCTTGGGTATCGATGAGCCAGTCTGGGGCCACCACTATGGACCTGTCTGATTCTCGACATTGTATTCCCATTCGATCGATGCAATTGTCCTTCCACTTAGTGGCGCGACTAAGGTCTATCCAGGAGACGTCGATCGTGGTTTCTCCAGACGATGCGTTGGAGTTTGGAGGCTTTCGCAGGATGAATTCATAGGACTTTCTGCTTCGGCACTTGTGGTCAAGAATCGTAATTGTCGGAACGCCCTCTCGGGATCGACAGAGTTCCACGCCATAGGCGGGATACGTACGTTTGTAGATCCGAGAGGCAAGCATCTTGTCTAAGAATTCAGTGTACAATTTGAGGATGTGTTCCATCATGGCCTTGTGAGTCTCACAAGTCACGGCTAGGTCATGTTGGGTGACACGTATAACTGCTGGGTAATGCTGGCACTCGCACTTGAAGTCGGGAGAATGATGCTGCAAGATGAAAGTTGCATCACTCCCGGCGAGTATCTTCTCAGAGGCAAAGCACAAGTTGCATCCGCTGTCCGGGAGAGTTTCAACCTCTCGGGACCTGATCCAATGAGCGTTTGGTTTTCCCCAAGCCATTTTTGTAGATGTCTTGGAAGAAAGATGAGGTGAAATCAAAAAAAGGGTACAAGTAAAGTAAAGCAAGTGTAATCGGTTGATACTGTAACAGTGGTGAGCACGTAATGGACACTGAGATTGTATTGGATAGTAGATAGACTTTAATACATTCACAGTTCAGATACAGAGAAAGAGAAAGAGGTAAATGATACCCAAAGTGCTGAGATGCTGCCTAATAAATACATGTACCGGTCTCACAGTTGAGGTTGCACAAACATGTCTCCATCACGTGAAGTCACTGGTAGCACAAAAAGCAATTCCCCTCTGTTTTGCAAGTTCTGTTGGTGTAATCGTCCAGGATTTCCCTTGGATGGTGAGCCACGACTACTGTACGTATGTCCAGTTACGGACGACTGCATCCAGTTCAAAACGCCATATTCCGGTTTCTCAGGCGGCTGAGTGAGGGGCTGTGGTCTATCACGCCAGGATCACAACCCATGCCTGCATTAGTAGTGGTTACTACTTTTGGACAGCAAACTTTTGATTCTCGCCGGCATCACGGATACGGATTCCGGGATTGGTCAGGTCAATCCTTTGGGCGGCACATGAAATGTTCGGGCTGGAAGATAGGGGCATGTTGTGACTCCCATATCCTCCCTGCAGCAGTTGTTTGTCAAACAACACATCAGCCTCAGGTGACTGATCTTTCGTCATTCATTCAGCCATCTAATCTCGGAATGATCTTGGCACGCATGAATCCTCATTCATGGCGCGTTGCAACTGGCCGAGCGGGATTCCTCCTCACGGTTGTTGGTGCATATGGTTCGGCTCGATGCATCAATCTCTGCCGCATCATTCATTCTGCTAGAGAGAGAGAGAGGGGTCGGGCCTCTCCGCGTCTTTAGACTATACCTCCCTGCTGATTCCTTCGTGTAGAGAAGAGGAGACTTGAAAAGGGAAGCGAATCTTGGATCCATTTAGTCGGCGATCAAACTGGAAGAGTAACCGGGTAGTCGGAGATTCCATACTGCTTGGCTTGACAAGTTATGCGTGGATTTATGCAGTTGATGCTACTTGGGCTTGATAGCATGAAATAATGTTCATGTAGAACTGTGTCAAGACCTCTGGATGGCTAGGAACCGCCCTGAAACCCCTCCCGTAGCCAAGATCTTCAGGGCATCGAGCTTGTGGCCAAACAACTCGTACGACCAGAGCGAGGCCCCGAGCAGCTCCCAATACCACTCCAGTCTTGGGGCAGTGCTCATCCAAGTCAGCGCTGCGGTGAAAGTCTGAGAGTCGGAACTCTCAGTGGCTTCGGCTGGTTGCCAGCCCCCCAAATCGCTGCTCACTCTGAACGCAGTGGGGATTCCTCCTTGTTGCGAAGGCACCGTCATGCTACACAAGAGGTGTCTGTTAGTTTGAACCGTTGTGAGAGCATACGGAAAGCAACATACCGGGTAAAGACGCTATAGGCATACTCGAAGAGTTGACGCTCAAGCGCGCCTGGTGGGAGATGGAACCAGATGAACTCGAGATACTCTACGCGATCAAGCCCTGTTGAACCCTCGCAGTCTCGGGCTATCGGGAAAGCTTGGTATGCTAATGGTGATGATATCTGGGCTGACGATGCGACAAAATCGTCTAGTATCCGACGACAGTCGTGTAAATCTGCTCTTTGTGCATGCTCGCTACCCCAGACTGAATATACTCGTAGAATAAGTCAGCTGAATGTGTACAACATAATCACTGTGGCTAGTTGTACGTTTTCTAACCTATTAGTACGGCAAGTTTAGTGTTATCCTCGACATCACGAGCCCAAAAGGCTTTAATGAAACCCGGCAGTGCGCCTACATCGTTGCTAATCTGGTTGTATATGCGAGGGCCGTGAACTCGGACGGAATGGCGCTTCAGTTGCATCCAAACAATTTCCACGAGGTAATGGCCCCAAGGTGCCTGTCTGTTCTGCCATTCTGGAATCACAGACATGCTGCCCTCGTGCAGCTCACCTTGGGATGTAAAGTAGCCTTGTGGCAGTGGGAACAGTCGTGTCCTTGCCCTTGCGTCGCTGATGCTGCGGTCGAGAACCCGGCGGGCATGTTCTCTGAGGTTGAAGAGGTCGGCGCTACATTGGCGTGGGAAATCACCTTGAAGGATAGAGGCCAGGCTGGTGAGCGGCACGGTTGGCTGCAGTGGTAGATGATGGGCTTCTTGTGGTGGTTGGACGCGGTTGATGAGCTGGACCGATTTTCTCAAGGTGCTGGGTGGCTCGTTTCCGTAAGAGGATTGCGGTGAAGCTTGTAGGCTATCACAGAGATGCTCAGTATGATAGCTATCGTAATTGACTCCATCCCAGACAAGGAATGCGGTAAAAATGGCCGAGATATTCGCAGCAGCAGCTTCAGCTGGAGATGGATCTGCAAATATCGAGGCATTATTCTCAAGCCACATGATATGAAAGTGTAAAAAGCCGTTATCACCATCGCCAGCCGTCAGTGAAGCGACGAGGTCATTCCATCTCCCTTCAAAAGCTAAACGACGCTCCTGCGACGACACGTCCTGGGCGCTGAGAGTGACTGATATTACATCAATTATTGGGTTGGCTCGCACGACTTCACCGAGTCCCGGAGCGCCTGATATTCTTCCTACGAATTTCGCACAGCGGTTGGAAACGTCTGAAGCAAGCAGCGCTACCAGGGGAGTGAAACCCAGAGAATGCTGAAACTTGTGCCAGGCGACGACGCTGTCCCAGTAAATGAAGCAGAAGAAACCAGCTTCCACATCTACATCTAGCCTTAACCCCCATTCAATGCCGTGACAGCCCGGGATGGAGCTGATGTAGCGCAATGTGGCGTCCAAGAGCTTCCGAGGCGGCTTGGAATCATCACGAAGGTCGATGTCGGGCTTCAGCGAGAACTCGATGATGCTGAGGATTGGCGTTTGCGGATTTTCATCTGTAATTCCCTCCGGACGGCATTTTCGCCAAAGAATGCTGTTGACAGCGGGACCGAAACGTGGCGTGGCGATGCGTCGCGCTTCTCGTTGAAGCCGAAGCTGCGTCTCGCGGGCATGTCGCATCGCCTCCTCTTGAGCCTCGTGGTGCGACATTGTGATGGCGACTGCGGTGGCGGTTCCATTGGTGACAATGTCGGAGCCAACAACATTTTACAAAGGATTTCTTCAAGAAATTCAAGGGGGTTTCCCCGCTATACTAAAAACCTAACAACAGAGCCAACGTTTGAATCCTTCTTGGGATCTATCCGGCAAAATGTGAGTGATGTTGGCCGCCCAAAGCCAGTTGGTAGCGGGAGCCACTAGTCGCTGTCTTTTTTCTCGACTACATCATCTTTCAATCTGATGCTCTTGGGGGAGCTAATTATGCAGAGCAAGGCAGAAACCCTAAAGAGATCTCATCTTACTCTGATAGAGCTTTGTATACGGAATACTGCAGAAGACTTTGCGCTGCCGCAATATCCGCCGCGCCGGCACGGGGCGCCAGTTTCACCTTCGGGATTGCATCTTCCGCCAGCCGCTCCAAGAGTCAGCCCATCTGCAATGAGCCGACCATGCTATTTCACAACAGTAGGTATTCCTTGTTATGTACGGCATCATTGTGAGAGGTCTAGACTCAAAGTACCTAGGTAATTGGTAGGAAAAAAATGTGTCGGTGAGTTGTAGTAGGGCCAAGACTCTGACCGACGGGTTGCTGCCTTCACGATGCTAGGGGGTATTATTTGTCTTTATCCTAGGCGTTTTCGATGAACCAACAAATTTTACATCTAAGCTTAAAGCAAAGACCGTTTATTCCAGGATCGGACGGGCGAATCTTATTCGCCGTCGGGCACGTTTTGCGTAGGGAAATAAGCAGAAACAGACAAACGAATTGCCTTGGAGGTTGATGGCGAACATTTCCACAGAACTTTACCGATGAGACTGTAGTCCCCACGATGATGATGGGAATTTTGAAAGCAGCTGGCAGCGCCCTGGTCGTAAGCAAAGTTATAAAAAGAGTCACCATGGACTCTCGTGACTGGTGTCTGGTGCTCAAACAATGTCGCAAAAGACAGGATGGCTGGATTCACACTCTCGCGTCTGGTGGCCTTACTAACGCTGGCTACATCAACAGCTGGCCAGATCACATCCACCGGAGCGACTGTGAAACTTGGCGAACTCAGCTACTTCATCAACCCCCACCAAGCCGGAAACATTCCTCGATCTTCACTCAATGCGATCAGGGATGTACCAAGCGCTTTCGGGTTCACTCCAGTCACGGTAGTGGCTACAGCTACTAATCCCTCGGGCCTAAATGCGTTTTTGACGAACTGGACGAACATCGACGACGTCTTCCAGGCCAGTTTTGCGCAGGTTGTGTTTCTTGCCGGTCAGAAAAGTAGCAGCACGCAAAATCTCCTCGGCACAAATGCAGTCGTAGCTCCGCTTGATGCCTCCGACCTGCCCTCTGGGCCATACTTTGTTGACTCGGCGGGCTGGGCATACAGAGCTTACCGTTTGTACGATGATTTTGTCGGTGCCTTTGCAGAGTCGCTTCTGCAGAAGCCAGATGGATCTTTCGAGACGCTCTCGGCCAAGATTAGCTCCTCCGCCACGATGAGCATCGGTGTACCGTCGAGACTATATTTCACACGAACCAAAGAAAAGCCGTTAGCCGGCGTTCGTATCGGAGTGAAAGATCTCTTCGACCTCAACGGCGTAAAAAAGTCCAACGGCAACCGGGCATGGTACCACTTCTATCCAGAGGCGGAGAAGACAGCTCCTGCAATCCAGAACCTCATCGATGCCGGTGCTGTCATCGTCGGCCAGCAGATACCGGCGCAATTTGCGCAGGGCGGTACTGCCACAGCGGATTGGATCGACTACCATGCACCGTTCAACCCCCGAGGAGATGGCTACAATGATGCTGGAGGCAGCTCAACAGGTGGTGGTGCATCTATCGCCGCATACGATTGGCTTGACTTGGCTGTTGGAACAGACACTGGTGGAAGTATCCGCGGTCCTGCAGCTAGGGGCGGAGTCTTTGGCAACAGACCAAGCTGGGGAAGCGTGTCCGCGGACGGTTGCATGCCTCTGTCTCCAACGATGGACACCATTGGTTTTCTCACTAGGGATCCTACGCTCTGGGATACGGCTCAGGCAGCGTTGTATCAGAGCAAGTATACCTCCTACGCCGGTGAAACGGCGATAAAGTGGCCGAACAAGATTTACAACATTGGCGGTTGGCCGGACCCAACTGATCCTACACCACTTGACGACCTGACGCAGACTCTTGTGGATATTAGAAGCAAAATTGTTGAGTTGACTGGCTCAGAGCTCCATGTGACTGAGATTGCAGATGAATGGGCCAAAACGATACCCAAGGCTGCCCAGAATGCTAGTATAAACGAAGTTCTTGATCGTGTGTACGCCATCAAGATAGAGAAAGATGTTGTACGGCTTGTTCGAGAGCCGTTTTATGCCGACTATGGCGGTAAGTCAAGAAATGCGGCTCATGCTCCTCCATTGGTAAAGGATATAACCTAACGTATTCCTACCAGCAAAACACGATGGTGCTCTCCCCGCTGTCGATCCGGCGAACACCAACCGATGGGACTTTGCCGACCAGACATCCGACTCGGAACTCGTCACCGCCGAGACCAACAGAACCATGTTCCGAGATTGGTTGCAGTCAGAGTTGCTGACGAAAGACGACGAGACTTGCTCCTCAGCGTTTATTATCTACGCAACAGTTCTCGCCGATCCCGTGCCACGCAACGTGTATCTGAGCCCGCCCAAGGTGAACCCTAAGTTCTCCCTGTCTCGCATTGCGCCGTTTGCAGAAATTCCAGACTTTGCGATTCCAGTTGGGGAGTTTGAGGCGAACAGCACCATCACGAATCACACGCAGATGCTGCCTTTGGGGTTGGGTATCATGGTGGCCAAAGGGTGCGATGGAGTGTTGACGAGACTGGCACAAGACATGGTGAAGAGCGGCATCATTGGGAAATACAAGGCTGGTGGGACAATGGAAGGCGGAGAGGTGCTGTTTAAGTGAGGAGGGTATATCGGCATAATCCAATCAATAAGAAGCACAAAGAGGCTTACTGAGTAATACTAAAATGCTAATCTATGTATATATTTCTGTTATTTAATAACCAGCTAGAGTTCCTACAGAACCGCCAGCAGACCCAGCGTACAATCCACATATGGATTTTCCAGAAAGCCAAGCTTTGATTGCAACTCAACGAAGCATTAAATTGTGAGTGATTCTGCAAGTTGAGCACTCAACAAGTCAAGGGCCATGTCGAACAAAATCTTCTGTCATTGAGTCTGCATCATTAGCGGTTCATCGTGGTGTTTCTTCAAACAATTTGTGCCAATTTTCAGTTTCGAAGACTTGCAACAGGTTTATAGACATCAATACACCGACGCTGTTTCAACAAGCCGCCTTTGAGCTCAACCGGTGTTCCGCCGGCCCGGTTAGCTCAATCGGTAGAGCGTGAGACTCTTAAGAGGCACACGATCTAATGTCGCGATATCTCCATATCTCAAGGTTGCGGGTTCGACCCCCGCATTGGGCTTTTCCTATACAAGCACCTGGTTGAGAGTTCAAGGCGGCTTTTTTTTTTGTTGATTTTTTCTTCTTTTGCTTTTTGAACTCCTCATTTCATATTCCCTCCTATTTGGCCGTTATTAGTGGGTTGGCGCTATCATTCTTTATTCATCATTCATTTCCATGACAATATAGAGTCTCGTAGCCACTTCCTGAATTTTGACCGTCTTGGCTTGGTAGGTCGAGCACCAACATCCGCGCCTGGTGCCCCCTCTAGCCAGCCTGGAAAAGGCATCTCGAGACTTGGAAATGGCATGTAGATAAGGGTACGTGTGATATTTAATGCCCTTCCCCACTCATCTCTAGTGCAAATGTTGAGACGGCCTCCGCGTTGAATCAAGACGAAGGTGCCTGAGTAAACGGGGTGGCGGACGTGGTACCTTTGGGTGCTCTTCACCCAGCAGTCAAGCGGCGTCAGATTATTCGAAGTTAGTCCATTAGGGTCGGCGCCTTTATCCAAGAGATATTCTACAAGTCGAAGGTGAGTAGATATGTGAAGCGCCTGGATAGTAGCCCCCTGCCCGTGGGACATCATCGCTTGGTGAAAAAGATTGCTGGTAATACCCCAGCCGGCAGTATTCATGATGACTTTGACATTAGCCCCTGGCTCAAAGAAGACAGTCATAACCCTCTGGAAGAAGTCTATGGCCACGGTGAAGGGCGTAGTCAATGGATCCATATTCTGGATCCGATCCATCAACATGAGAAACCCAAAGTGACTTGCGCAGATCTGCAGCCCTTGAGATACCATAGCTTGAAGAAATTCCATAGCGCTGTCTATATCGAATACCCCCCGCTCAATCATATGCAAGAGAATGAGAAACATTAGCACTGTTGTCGTCTCTTTATCATGCTTCAGGGTGTCTTGTAGATGTAACTTGAGCTCGCAGGCCAGCGCCATTTCTAGTGTCGTGTAGCGCACATCCGTCATATAGTCCGGAAAAGCCTTGTTTACTAGCGTTCCCTTCCATTTGACGCCTGTGAAGGAGAAATATGTGCTGTTCCCTGTTGTTGACTCTGCTCCCCGTGCATAATTTAAGAACATCTCGGAAATCTGTATGTTGATGCCGTCATTAGAGCGGGATGCCCCTCGTACAGCTTCATATTTTGAAAGAATTGTATAACCGTTTTCGTTAACAATTCGGTACCGCTCTCCTAGTACAGTGCGTTTGAATTCGGGAAGCTGGATAAACTCGACCAGGGTTTGATGTAGTAGCTGAAGCTCATCAGCATCAATAATCTCGACTAAGCCACCCGAGTGCGTTCTCAAATGCTCTGTAGTATAGACGCCCACGTCACTCCGGTCCATCTCCAACATTCGCGGGTATATATCATTGACGTTTTGAATATTGGCACATAATAAGATTTTTAACATTTCCTTGACATGAATTGGCCTTACCGACTTGCTGACGACTTCAAGCAAGCAAAAGGCCTCCCAGCGGTATGAATGTGGTATCCTTTCAATTATAGTCTTGTAGTATTGCTCCAAGTCGGTGGGCAGTGACTTAAGGATATCCATGAGCGCTGCATGAAGATCCAAGATATCAATGCCAGAAGTGGTCAATCTAGCAGCGTTGTCCAAGAGATCGTTTAGTACCAGTTTAACCCATAGGAAGACACCTCTCGCCTGGTTGACAATATTCTCGACTAACTGTAATATTTCTGCTGAACCTGGGCTTTCGGGGCGTATTGTATATAGACATAGCTCTCGGATGTCATTTTCAGTAAATTCATGAATTTGAATGCTGGGGCTGTGTTTGAAAGCGTCAATAAACGGCTGCCAAGGTCGACTGGAGAAAAGGATCTTCAGTCTAGTACGGCTTCCCTCAGCAGAAGCAATATCTCTTATGAATTGAGAGATGAAGTCTGGCGGGCCGTCATGTTCGTCTAGAGCATCGATAAAAATGCAAAGATCCAAGTCAACCAGCTGCTGATCAGTGACGAGACTGATTGCATGATTGAGATGTTCCACACTCCAATTGGCCGTTTCAATATGAATCCGCTGTGCTTTTCGAGATGAGAATCTACTCAAAATCGGTTTTATCAAATCATCAGGCCGAGCTTTTGTATTTTTAACCATATGTGATTCATTCGATCTTTGAACCACCAAAAGATCTCTCAACTTTGACAGCTGCGTATTTATATCAATAGCCTCAAGCCATATTTTGACTAAAGAAATGAACTGTACACTTTCTGCCCATGGGGTTTTGACTTCGGACAGAATACTCTGCAAAATAGGAACCGCACTCTGATGGTTGGTCTTGTACTCATTTTGCGCCGCCAACAAAGCATCTCGAAGGGGATAGACTTGGTATAGAAGGTCTTCATCGCTGACAACAGCACCAGCAGATAGCATTGGTTCAACAACCATCGTACGAAAGACTTTTAGAGGTATCTCACAACATAGAACCTTGTCACGTTGCTTCAAGACCTCAGAATTCGGAAAAACTTTGTAGAATGCAACCAAGGCATCTAGATCATGAGAAAAGCTTCCAAGATTCTTTGTACGAACAGCTGCCTGGTATGCTTGTACAAGACGCGGTTGGATAGTTAGGAATGACTGAGGGGCTTGCTTGAGAACCTGACTCAAAATTCCGCGGTGAAGGCCTTCGAGAGACTTTTGGATCGCTGTACCACGATGGTGGAAGAAGAATGTTGCGCGGACAAAATTATTAGCACTGCGACGCCATAAGCGTAGATAATCCGCCGTGAGCGGGTTGTTGTGAAGGTACTTCATAAATGTTGACTTGCCAGACCCTGGTTTGCCGGATATCCAAAATAGTTTCTCATCGTTCTGCAGCCAACTGGTCAATCCAACGGCTGCTCTCTCAAAAGCCCATGAGAAAGAGTGGCCAACTGCTACGTCAACCTGCTCCAGTCGGCTGTCACGTTCCGGGGCGTGGATTCCCTGTATGATGGCTACAATACACGGTTAGCATCCTCTAAATATAGAACAGGAGTATATACTTACAATGGATGTCCCAGAAATCCGAGTCTAGATCAGGATCGACATGATTCCCGAAGACCAGAGCTCGCTGACTGTCAAGATGCAAGGCTGCCATCATTTCAATATATGGCTCGCTTGTTTCCTCACCAGCCTCTTCAATACCACCTTTGAGCATGTCTTGAAGCTTATAGGCAATGCGATCAATTAACTCGCTTCCCGGAGAGAATTTGACCATATCTGAGTGGTTGGCGTTAATTTGTATGGTCGAATCTGGTTCGAAGTTGCAGCGTTGGCTCGTTGCAGAGAGCGGAGAGACGAACACAGTGCCAGGTCCACATCTCTTGTATTCTCCGTCGACCGCCTGGAGATATAATTAGAATAAAGTTCCTTCACAGTAATGAAAGATGGTAATGTAAACATACTGTTACTGTTGGCGTTGTCTCTGTCTCGTACGCCCAGAGCAGTTTCATCCTTTGAAGATGAGAGATGCCCGAGAATTGCTCCTCCAATACCTCGACGAATGGCGACTCGTTCGAGATTTCTTTAACAAGAGCATCCTTGTTTGGCTGACCTTCCAGCATAATCTGCAGATCTGAGACGTCTAACCCTTGACTTGGGACTCCAAAAAAAATCGCCCCTCGAGTACGATTAAGGATTAATTCATCTCTTACACTGCTATCGGCCAACATGCGGAACGCCTCCTTCAAAACTATGCCTCCAAGGCTATGGGCGAAGAAGATGAGCTTTGTAGAGCCAGGTCCAGCCCATCCTCCTTGTTGAAGGGTGTGAATGAAGGTCAAGGCAATATCAGGAACAGTTTGAAATGACCTGCTTCCAGCTAGCTTTGTGTCGTATCCATATAAAATGAAGTTAACTTTGGGAACAAGATGCGGGAGGGCATCTCGAATCCACATAAACGACTTGTCCTTGCCGTGCGGCTGCCATGAGCCCATAGGGTGACTCGCAAGGCCGGACAATACGATACAGCTACACGTGTGTTTGTGTCAGTTGGGCCGTTGTGTAACACGGCTAAAGATTGCTGCATTTTGTGCTTCAGATCCAACATACTCATAGTGATGTTCGTGTTCTGGGACATCGTTGAGAGGCGATAGCCCGATAAAGGTATCATCGAGGAGAAGTGGTGCAAGCCAAGTAGGATCCCGCAGTGGCCATTCACCTGCATCTGGATCCCTACTGACTGCTTCCGGAAGCTTCTTAAAGGACAGAGTCGCCGTCTTGGTGCGCTTATTGACCCATCTATTGCAGCTGAGAGCCAGCGAGCCCACACTGACGTCTCCCTGATCGCCGTTGGCAATGAATCTGCTGAGAAGAAGGGCTACTCCAAGTCGATCCAGGTGCTCAGGAATACCCCGCAGCCGATAGACTTTGCTCTCCACGGAGGACATTTCTTCTACTGGCAAGACATGCGCCTCTTGCTTGTCTCTAACTCTGGCCAGACACCGAGCACTTCGTCTCGCCTAGGCGGTGCCCAACGGCTTCAAATCAGCTTCAGTTGCACACTACGGCATGTGTTTGTAATGGCAGAGCCTTGATGCGGCTGAATATGCATGGATCTATTGCTAAGGATCAGGCAGCGGTTAATATGCATCTTCCACTGGGCCACACGACCCCTGTCATTCATGGTGCCCAACAGTCACCGAATCAATACAGTAAATACGTTGCATGTAGCATATCACAGTGCTAAAATGCTTTCCCAAAGACTCCAGTCTCTTTTTGCTTTCTTAGCGCTTTTTACAAACGTATCGATATATACATCTTACGCTCGATCTCAAGCTTGTTTTAATAGACTACATGCTTGATGCGCGCGCCCTCTATTCAATCTTAGCACCCAATGGGGAGAGCGGCTCAATATAGGATATCCCTGAAACCTGACTCTACGAAAATTGTAAAAGCGTCTGGTCATCATGGGTTTAATTGACGTGTTCTCTTTAGGGTGAATTTGCAATGACTTGGGTTTACTAATGGACCCTAGGTATATATTGTTAGCTTAGCTCGCTGTTCTCTTCTCTGCTGTGCTCTGCTTACCTTGCGCAAAGTGGTCATGTTGTCGTTGCATATGCCCCATTCGAGTTCGCTGAATAGCTCATATAGGACAATCTTGAGCTGTATCAGTGCCAAAGAAACTCCCAGACAGGTCCTTGAACGTGTCGAGAAAGGAATAAACATTGCCTTCGCCTGCTGGACCCGGAACATGGCATTGATACTCGAGACGTCTTTTCCCCATCTGTTGGGACGGAATTCAAGGGTGTCTGGTCCCCAGATCCGCGTATCAGTGTGGACTGCATATGCATTCCATCCAATCCATATACCGGCGGGGAGGCTGATGTTGCCCCCTAGAAGGACTGGACGGGTTGTGTAGCGGTTTGTCAGCGAGGGAAAAGGCGGATGAAGACGTAAAGTCTCTAAAATAACCGTTAGAAGAACGGGAAGCTTATCCAAATCTTCGAAATTGTATGGAAACGGCACAGAAAAAGACATTTCGGCGCGTAGTGGAGATTGAATCTGGGGATTCTTTGCTAATAACACAACGGCGGACAGAAGGACTGATTCAACTTCCTCGAAGCCAGCAAGAAGTAACTGCTTCATATTGGAGCGATAATGAAAGTCTGAAATCGCTCCGTCTTTCAGAGCAATGTTTAGGCGATTTATTATTGAGTTGCTACCAGCCCCGGATGCATCGTCTGCTTTTTGCTTGGCAATTTCGAGAACGACTTCCTCAAATTCCTTGGCCAAGCGAATACAGAGGGGGCGTTGTCAATGTGAGTTCAAACTAATGAAGTCGGTTACAATCGAATGCGGAGTATGGTGTTTCAAGTGTGTATCTGGATGACGCTCTGGGAGGATTCAACATCCGCACTGTTTGCATATATGGCAATTCCAATATAGCATATAAATCCATAACAGTCTTAACGCAAATTAATTAAGCGTGAGCTAACTGCCGGTCAAAGTCACCGTGACTTCTCAGCTCTACTCTCATATGTCTCTGTGGCGCCTTCAAATATGACACAGGTGCTTGTCCGGATACCAGTATCTGACTACGGTGTAATTGGGGATAAAGAAATGCCGAGAGAATCATCCATTAGCCATGTAATCCGTTGACAGCATCGGTGGTGGACTTGATTCGCGTGCCAAGTGATGCCAATTCTATCTTCAGCAAATATCTCTTGCTATATAGACGTCGCCGCGGATAACCTTCTCCATATGCGATTGCCATACTCAACATGAACTTCAACTTATAATAGTAACAAGGTAGCATCCAGAATTATCCAATTCACAAGGTATACATACTCAAACACATATGTTATGCTTTGGTGGCAGTGATGCGCGCACCGCCCAACTGGCGGCTAGAGAACAACGCATCAACAGTATCGTAGAATAGAGTAAGGGGCGCAGCAGATGTTCCTTTTTGGCGGTTATTGAGTGCCCGTTTGTGAACAAACTCGGTCCACTCCACTGACACGTCCTCAAATTGAACGTCATGGAACCCAGCACTTGTCAGGTCGCTTATATACTGATCCCAGCTCGGCAGGTAAGGGCAAGATAGCACCTCGCGTAATTGATCTCCGGCGTCTTTACTGAATGCTGTCTGAGCAAAGAAGTCCTCAATGTAGATTTTACCTCCCGATTTGAGCGTGCTGGCTGCTTTTTGGAACAATGTGTCTCTGTCGGGGATGTGCAAAATGCACAGGAATGAGACAATGTAGTCGACAGGGGTATCCAGAGTGAGCTGTGTAAAGTCTGCGTTGACTGAGCGTACACTATCAGATAGACCGTTTCTTTTCGTAATGATTTCAGCGAGCTGGTGAATCTCGGGTTGCAGCTCGATGCCCGTGACATCAACGCCGTAATGCTTGTGCAAATAGCGGCCAGTGGCACTGAAGCCGGCGCCGATGTCGACAACAGTTTGTCCCCGTCGCATGCCCAACGTCTGGCCTGCATTCTCCAAGGCAACATTTCCTAAGTAGTGCATGCAATCGAAATCCGCCGTGTCGTCGAGGTCCCATGTGGGTTTGCCTTCTAGCGCATCTAGACGTCGGTTGGCTCTCTCCAAGTTATATAAGGCCATGTCGCCAACAGGCTTGTTGACATTGCTGTTGTCGCCCATTTTGTATATATCCGGTGAGTCCGCTCTAGCAACAGGAGATGTATCTAGAGTATCTTCTGGTAAGACTTGGGTCACTATGCCTGGCTGGACTTGAGGGTAGTCTTACACGATCTGTAGCGTCGATACCCACGGTCTCTCAAGACCTCCGTGATTGTATTATAGAGAAACTACTGTGAAGAGATGGGTGAAAACAGCAAGTAAAGGTAATTGCTGATTTCAGGCAAAGCAAACGGTATGGTGTCGTGGAATCGTGATTGGAGTATGTTGGTGATGGAGGCAAGCTTAGGTACATGTAGCTGGGAAGTACATCAGGATTGAAGGATGCATGTATATATGTCAAAATTCAGTGAGTAAAGAGAGAGATGAATGGAGCATGCCCCTCTTTCAGGTCGTTATCTGTTACCTGGGCATTAATGCAGATGCCAAATCTTATATAGATGTCGGTGAGTTAGCCCAAAGTATAAATCAAGACGTATTGAAACAGAGCTCGACTGTATACACGCATACAGTACCAATGATGACATCCAGTGCGGCCCGGCTTTGCGTTGTCGGACCCACACGGGGATGCAAGGGGGACGGGCCTAAAACTGCCGAATACTGCAGCCAAAATTATCCCGGTTTTCAGCTGCATGTGGGTAGGTATGTATAATGGTATAAGGCTTCAGTATTGGCACATCAAAGAAGAAACAATCAAAAACAAAGAGTTAAATTCGGAATCATCGGGATGCTATTGATACGGTGGCTATTTAATGTACGGGTTCTCATCATACCTAAGGTAACAAACGTATTATGTGATGCGCCAAGCTTGGGAATCGGAGATGTCCATCGGCAGTGGCTTCTCCCTGTTACACATGTCAGCTGAAAAGATGCAGCGTTCCCTTTCTGGCCAGGCATGTGATGAGAAGAATAGGCTGCGATTTTCGCCAATGTCGGTGAGAGAGGCAAGGTTGTCCATGACAACTCACTCGGTAGCATTGCGATTCTTCTTTTATCTCTTCTAGATCGGAGATTCACTATATAGGACACTGTCTGCACCCGGAGAATAAGAGACAAGAATGGATATAGGGCTTATTTTCCCTTGAACCGTGCGATTGGTCGAATTACGTATGAGCTGTAATACCTAGGCAAGCTACGTAGCTGGAACAGCCTCGTGACGTGTAAGCTACCTACCTGTCAAGAAGCATGCCTTACATTCCCCCCCTGCAAGCTTCCAATTACTGATGACTCGGGGCCAAGAGAGATTGATGGATGGTTGCGTATTCACACTGATAGAAGGAGAAAGCATCAAAGGAAGGCAAAAGAATAGAATGGATATTGCATCGAGATAAAAAAAGAAAAAGAAAAAGAAATGAACCACCGTGATCTTTTAGCCAGGTGCTTGTTATAGGAAAAGCCCAATGCGGGGGTCGAACCCGCAACCTTGAGATATCGCGACATCAGAACGTGTGTCTCGTAAGAGTCTCACGCTCTACCGATTGAGCTAACCGGGCCGGTGATTAAGCGACCTGGCTAGTGCTCCAAGGTGGTTCCTGCTTGTTGATTTCGGCGGATGCTATCTCGATTATAGATTTATGCCATGACATGACTTGGTTTAGTACTCCATACTTGTGCAATTCGTCAATCTTGAAATCGATAATAGCTGTACAATCAGCTTCACCATTCTCACAAACATCAGCCAAATATTCGGCAACTTCTTTTTTCTTTTTCTTTTTTCTTTAGATAGTCACAACCCGTGACCCTCTACAAGCCCTCACGAGGCACAACGGGAATCGTAATGGAGCTGGGAAACGAGGCTCCAGTCAAGAGGCGATTCGTGGCCCCGGCATGGTATGATGCATCGTACTCGCGCTCCCATCCCGGTGGGCATCCAGGACCCTCCACTGGCGAGATTTCGACGCGCAGTCGATGACCTTTCAGAACACGTCCAGTGGCCGGCATGATCTCGACCTCAATCTTGACCACTTCTCCTGGGACGAGAGACTGAGCATCCTCGCGTCGATGAGTGTGCCAGGGGCGCTCTGCCGTACTGCGCTCAGGATCGGTTGCTCGACGGGAGACTTTGAGGCATCCCCAGGTCAAAGGAGCGGCTGACCCAGTTTCGTACGTGCGGTACGGAACCTCTCGCTCGCCATCCATGACACGGAGAGCGACAAAGACGTCAGCGTCAGACGTTGTGGACGACACCCATAGCGTTGCCCGGAAGTGTCCCACCAAATTCGAGGTCTCCTTCCAACGGAGCTGACTCAAAAACTGCCATGGGCATTGCCTTGTTCCCATCTTCTACATCAGCCGAATATTCAGCAACCCCTTCCTGGCTGGGCGCGCGAGTAGAAATGTGTCCAATATCCGCGTTTGTGCCATCCAGAAACAGCTCGCGATATTCGGTGTTGGGGACAGGCCAGGTCGACGCAGTTCATCCTCCATCACCCGTTCGAAGCACCATGCGCACAGTTGGCGGGTCCTCGCCTAGTTTCTCCCCCTTGAGGTACTGGTCAAAGAAAGCCTCCAAGTCAGGCTGAAAGTCTTTGTACATGTTGCCAGAGTAAACGGCATCCATGACCATGAGCCTTTTGACTTGTGAGGATAGACTGGAAAATGTTTCGAATCCGGAACGAGGGTGAATCGTGTTGGTCATGCTCACTGCCGTCAGGACAGGTATGTCGATGCTAGGGAAATCGGCAGACAGAGCCCCGTTACCGTAATAGTACTCGTCATCCCAAGGATGACTGCGGAGGCCACCGACATAATCTTCGACCTCAGTATTGGGGAGCTTGACGGGCAACACCAGTTCATTCCACCACCAGCGACGATAGCCCTCGAGGAAGATTCCACCAGGATATGCCAGATCACGGATATCTCCATCCGCAGAAATCGGCCCCATGGCCTTCAACGAAGGTGGATGCAGCGCGGCCACGTGCCACTGAGTTGTTGCGTTATACGAGGCGCCGTAGAGACCAACGTTGCCGTCGCTCCAAGGCTGCTTAGCCGCCCATTCAATAGCGTCGTAGTAATCACGAGCCTCTTGCTTAGAATAGGGGCTCAGTTTGCCTGGGACATTGCCCACTCCACGCCCGTCCACCAATACAACAACATAGCCGCGTGGGACCCAGACAGAGGGACTGGCAATTGCCGCATTCTCAGACCACCTCCAGTATGGATGAAGATTGTCTTGATCTCCCTGAAACCAGGAATCTTCACGCTTCTCGCTTATCTCGCGGTCTTCGTCATTGGATATAGCTCCTATCCGAAACGCTCTTCCGTAGATACCAAGTCTCAACAGTACAGAATATCTTCCAGCATCAATAGGGTGAAAGACACCCGCAAGGAGGTAGCTGTTATCACGGGTGGGAACTCGAACATCTCTAAAGGCCTTGATACCTGCCTGAGCGCGTCGCAGATGGTTTCGAGCTTCTTCTACGCCTCGAAAACGGCTCCCGAGCTCGCTGAAGACGGCGCGGACGGCAGGGGATTGTTCGAAGGTCTCGATGTCGGAAGTGAACGAGATGCCATCTGCATGCCTGTTCACAATATCACGTACGGTATCATCGATTGACACGCCATTTCGGAGGTCTGTCTCAACTGCCAAGCTCTGGATGAAACGCGCTCGGTTGACCGTCTCTGGAAGTGCTGGGTCTGGATTTCCCAGCTCAGTGACACTATCGCGGAGTGCAGCAAGCGTCAATGAAGCGCCAAGCGCGGAGCCAATAGACAGATTGCCAATCGAAAAGCTCACGATTTCGCCAGGTTGGTAGAAGAAACGTCCTTGCTCGTCAGTGACGCCTCGTTGGGACGCTGTCCGATATCCTAAACCAACCAGCGGCCCATCGTCAAATCGGCCACTAAGAAGCTCGAAAAGTTTTGATTGAAACCCGGCCATTGGATTTTCACGAGTTTGTACAGTTTCAGATAGTCGGTTTCCTGCAAATTATGCAAGTGATTTCTATGAGGATAAACGTGCAAGTGACGGGGTGTCCGGAAGCTTTTTCGGAAACACACGAGCCTGACAGGCGGTGACAGCAGATGACTGTAGGCTCTTCCATCATCATATCTATACCCATTCTGAACGTCCTTACCGACAATGATTCAGACCACGTTGATTGCCGAACGATTTGCCGCCGGATGATGCACTACCAAAGAGATGATATGCCGCTTGAGGATACGCCGCTCTCTAGCAATAGATGGACCGCGATGCCAAACGAGTCTCCCCGCCCGCGGGATAACAAGACTATGGCTCCTGTCATCAAGGGATTGCGTGACTATAAGACTTGTAATGCGAACTGCAATGGATCTCGAATTATCATCCGAATAAGTATTGCTGGCTACAACGCTCCTCCAATCGAAAAACTCAACTAGTTCTAAGACTTTAACAACAAAAGTGCAAGATGCATCTTGTTATAAAGTTCGCAGTCAAGGAGAAGTATAGTTATCATGAAGGGTTTGGAAATCACTTCAGGTCAGTCCAATGCCCCTGGGAACCACCGAAAGTGAATCAGTTCTGATCTTTTGACTACAGGTCCGAAGCCGTTCCTGGTGCTGTTCCTATTCCTAATAACCATGCCCAACGCCCTCCTCTCGGACTGCGCACGGAGAAAATGTCCGGGACGTCCCTAGTAGGCCCGCGATCGCACAACTTATACACGTACATGTATCGCATTGAGTCCTCCCACGAGCACCACGAGTTCACTCAGTGGAACCATCATCTCGAATACACCAATCCACCCCCAGCGAAGAACCTCATCCCAAATGCTGTGTCATGGCCCACCATTCCATGGTCCGAAAAGGGAGATTGGATCTCGCAGCGCTTGGTAGGCAGCAATGGCGACCCTCAGCAGAAGACGGGCCTATCCATCTGGTTCTTTAATGTCCATAATGATATGGATCCACAAACCGTCTTCAGCAGTCTGGACGGCGAGGCTCTTATTGTCCCACAGTTCGGCTCGCTAGATATCACGACCGAGCTTGGAAAAATACTGGTCAGGCATAACGAGATCACCGTGATTCCGCGTGGCATCAGATATCGTGTGACACTGCCCGATGGAAAGCCGTGCAGGGGGTACATCTGCGAGCTCTACCAAGGCCATTTCCGTCTACCCGAACTCGGTATTATTGGGACGACTGGTCTGGCCAATTCCTATGACTTTCAGATACCAAAGGCGTCATTTGAAGGCCGTGTTGAAAAGGGCCCAAATGGTGATCAGATCGCCGTCGCCAACGAGACGTCGGACTGGAACATCGTTTCTCGCCTGAATACAAAACTGTGGCGTTGTTCACAGCCTACGAGCCCGTTCAATGTCGTCGGCTGGCAGGGTACACTCTATCCTTACAAGTACGACTTGGCGCGTGTTGATACCATCGCCAACATCCGCTACGGCCACGCCGATCCCTCCGTGTTTGTTGTTCTGACAGCTCCTTTGTTTGGCAAAGCCCCCGGCACTGCGGTGATTGACTTTGCTTGCGTCGGCCCCCGATGGCAGGTTGCCGAAGGCACGTACCCGCTGCCCTGGTTCCATCGCAACACGATGCAGGAGTTTGTTCTCGGCATCATTGATGACCAGCGCCTTGATACTCCGCTGAACGATCCTAAAGCCGACTTTAGCCCCTTCGCGGCTTTTCTCAACGGACAATGGTGACGCATGGGCCTGACGAGAAGCATTACGAGACCATGAAAGCGTCGGACACTACCAAACCGGTCATGGTACAGAATGAAGGCCTCACTTTCGGTCTCTTCGAGTTTGAGTGCCCCCTTTATTTGACAGATTGGGCTATGGAGTCGGCGAAGCAGAACTCCAAGAGGCAGTTTTCAGGTCAATTCGCTGAGACTGAGTAGCGAGATGGGAAATAGGATAGTTGTATATGTCAATAGAATTTCTAGATTGAATCAACAACTTTTCAGTAGCTTGTGCCATATAACTTTTAGCATCAGCAGCGTTCTAGCTTGCCTTGGTTCGGTCTTGATATCAATACAGATAGCAGAAAGACTTGATTCAGCTTTACGTATCTCTATGGGATTGGAGATATACCTGATACAGCCCCCCCTTATACAATGGCAGAGCGCCTATTCCTATGGTCGCAAATACAGCCAAAGGTTAAGCCCTTGCGTATTCATGGACGACAAAATCCTATGAATCAGAATCCCTTGCTCAAATCTTTTTATCCAAGAGATATGTCACCGTGTTCAAATGAATGTGATGGGCTGCGGAGCCACTCCGCTGACGAGAAACATGTAATTATCCGGGATGTTACAGTTTGGCGCGAAGGGATCAGTGGCGATGTGCTTGACCGTTGCTGCAGAGGTCGAGGCCCGCGCATGAGTGTGATTTGGACTGGAGCCAAATGCCCAGCCGGGCTCAGGAGTCTGAACTAAGGTTGGAGCAGCAGCACCCCATGGTAGTAGTGCTGCTTCTTCTTGTTTGAAGTCGGGTCATCATGATTTACGTGAGTATGCAGCCTCGTCCGGCGGGTGTTCGGTGGCCATGGCGTGGAGGCGTCAACTACCGCAGGAGGCAAAGTTGGATATCGGCGCTGGGAATCTTTCGGCCATCGCGGCATCAATACTATGTCCATGACAAGTTCTGAGTGGTGAAAAGCCTGTGGCTGTTGGTATTAGAGTGTGAGTTTTCTTTGTTCCTGTTTCATCCCAAGACGGCTCGTCTAAAGATGGTCCGCCCGACACTAGAGGACCTGAACACATGAGCATGAGTTTGCCCGACAAAGCACTTCGACACTCCGCCCGAAAGGCGACACGGGTTGTGAACAGCTTCTTCGGCTACAGCATAAACGACCCAGCATTGATTGCCGTCCCGCTCCCGGATACGCGTGATGTCTGAATGCCGCCGCACTCGTTCGATATCCTCGACGCCCAAGGGCCTGTCTCTGCTTGACAACAGCCAATATAATCTCCAAACGCAGTCATCTTTACGAATAAAATTAAGTTCGCTGGATATTTGAATACATTAATGGCTAATCGTTAAAATTCTAGCCTTGATCCGATAATCTCTCCCATCCCATTTAGATACGTCGACAACTCAACTTTTCGATGCCATACGCTATGGAAGGCCCGTGCAGGTGTTCTACTCGGCCGAATTCGACTTAAAACGAGCGAGACGATCGAATAAGACGATCGGACGGGACAATATCATTGCTCTGGACGCCAGTCAAGGATATATAAGAGAAAGGAGGGTTGTTTGTCGAGAACTATACGAGAGTAAACATTATTCGATGTTTCATCATTCATGGCAATTAGTCTGGAAGCCCGCATGGTAAAATTGCAAGAGGATAGCTGTACAACAAGCTAATAATCTTTGGGCCACGCATGTTCAAATTTGGATAGACAAGAAATCGCAAATTAAAATCCATTAAAGCCTTCTGACCAGATCCAATTCGAGTCTTTGGTGATGTAGTCAAAGCTATCAATGCCATCTTGCACAATAACATCTCTCCCAATGCTGAATTGTGCGCTGGGTTCCTGATACAGAGCGAGAGCGGGATCTACCAGTCCCTCTGAATGGTCGATTGATGTCACCTCCTTCAGAGACAGAGCATTGATGTGGTCCGGAAAGAACAAGGTGCGTGACACGATCCAATGGTCGTCGTCACCCGGTTTGCTGTCTGCCCACTGCAGGTCAGTCAGCTTCTTCTCGTACCGCCGGAAAGAATCTATACGCAGCCCGTCAGTTTGTGTCTCCGTCACATCTACATTCCATTGCAACATACTCAAGACGAATTGGCCGAGACCCGAGAACTCAGCAAATCGCTCCAACGTCATGGTCAAGATTTGCAAGGAAAGCGACGCCCTCTCTGCCAGTTCCGGATCGGCTCGAGTGAATAGCTTGACAAGCAATTGGAGGCATGCGGGTACCCATAGGACAGAGGCAAGGTAAGGACAGGAGCGTGGCACATCGTCGGCCGACGAATCTCGAAGAATGGAGCAAACGGTCTCGGATGCAGACAGCGCCCGAGAAAATGCTTTGGCCTCGGGCGATGTGCCATTGTCGTTGCCCTGTCGTCGCCGGCGGGACAGGTCGTGGCAGATATTAAAGATGTCAGAGGGTGTTGCATGTTTGAAGCATCGAATCTTGCTGGAAATGGCAAAGACACTGCATTGTGGTCAGCGGTGGAACTACTGAGCCGGGATAGGTCGAGACTTGCGATTCGAGCAATAAACGTAGATGAAAGTGATCGGTCGAGATCTTAAATTGCCCGGCATCTCCCGTCTTCGATTCCAGGGGCATGTTCTGTTTGTAAAACGTAGCACACTCTTGGATTTTGGTGAGAATTTCGTTTGATTCAAGAGCATCGTCATGATTCATAGCTTCTTCGAGCATCTTTGCGCCAAGATGCATTGTTCTGATCCGATATGCCAGGACAGAGAGTTGAGGCTGTACTGTCAGAGATGCTCGCAAATCGTCGAGGCTCGCTGGTAGGAAATCCGATGGGCAGTAACGCCCTTGGAACCAGTCCTTGTCGTCACAAGGAAGCTTCGTCTTGCATTTTCCCCAATCAATCATGCGCGGCCTGTCTTTTGTTACGCAGATGAAGTTCTCCAGATCCGCAATGACCCACCAGGTGCGCCGCAGCTCCTCCTTCTTGACCCATATGGATTTGCAAGGCTCTGAATCGCTATCCCTCGACATGGATATTGTTTCGTCGTTATAGTCGACTTGATCCAAGCCACAGTCATGGGCCAATCGCACTGTAGTTAATAGCAAGGAATACGTCCGACCACTAAGTCCGATTCCCATTTGTGCAAAAGTAACAATGGCAGCAGCTTGTACGACTGTAATCGACGGCCTCTGCATCTCGCCGCTTTCAAGCTCCAGCCTGTCCATTCTCGAGGTTTCATTCATGAGGAGCCGGTATGCCTGACTGAGAAAGCCTTGGCCACGCTCCCATCGCTTTCGGCTCTTGTAGCGGATGTCATCTTGGCTGTCGTAGCTGCCAGACGCCCGACGCAGCAGCATGCGATCAAAAAGTTCGACTTCAGGATGATCCGAATATCTCGCCGCCAAAGCAAATATGCTTGACAGGATGAGCGTTGCCTGCTCGTCCAACGCGTACGAGCCACTTTCAACCCGGCTGACAAAGCTTGGTTGGTGAAGGAGGCGGATCTGCGGATGGACGTAGTCAAAATAGACATCTAACAGTTGAATGATGAGTGCTTTGGAAGGAAGAGGAGAGTCCTCTCTCGAAGAATTGCTCAACGGCGGCTGTAAAGGCACGGATTCGAGGGTTGTCGCCAATGCCGTAGCTTCGAGTGTGGGATCCAGGCTTGAAAGGGGATGAAACGTGTCTCCTGAGAAGGAGGGCTGAGACCAGCTCATCTGCTCCAGGCCATTTTGCGACCAACTTTCATCCCATTCGCCATTGTCATCGAGTGTTGAGCCCAAAGTCTGTGTTTCTTGGGGCGGCAGAGGGTCTAATTCGGTGGGTCAGAAGATGTCGGATGCGCCGCCGAATGTGTCGATAAAGTGATCAACTGCGCTCACCATTTGATTTGTCGCTAGTAGGTGCTATTCTCTTGTAGCCCTTTCTCGGGCCAGGCTTCTTTGTAAAGGCAGGGTAGATACAAGTTGCCATGGTTTGAGTGCATAGCAAACACTGCGGCTTCGTCCCGCTACCTAAAGGCACGTACGTAACACGAACATGAGCATGGGTATAGATTATAGATATGGATGCAACAACGATTCATTCTACACCACAGAGCATCGACTCACATCTCTTTTTCCTCCTGTATGCAACGATTGGTTAGCTGGCAATGGTCATCCATCACGTCAAGTAGAATCCAAAGCCAAATCAAGAAGGAAACTCACCGGCTGCAATTCTGACAGGCTCGGACCCGTTTGCTTTGGGGAGAGAGCATTTCCAGCAGTGACTGGATCCCGTCGTTGGGCCACAGAAACGCTATGCAATCCGAATCGCACCACCTTTGATCTTTCGTCTGCAGCAAGCCGACATGTCCAAGATTACCTTAGGCACAAACAAACCCGACAAGATTCCGCCCAGGTACAGTCACTTGCTGGTATTACTGTCTCTCCCCTCGCTTAGTGGATTAGTCAGCGCGCAACACCACTTAAGATGTGCACAGCATGACGCCTGAATCCTACATAATCCAGTACCTATGATGTCGGGTAGGTATTATTAGTAGTAGGCAGTAATGCAAATATCGACAAAGACTCGACTTCTGTTTCAGATGGCTGCCCTCGCTCAGGCTGGATTGATAAAAGCCAAGTATTCGTCCTATTATAATGCTATCGTGATTTTCAAGACGCGTATCATCACGGATCAGCATTTACTTCGATCCAGCATCTCATAACCACAAAATACTCACATAAGGTATGTAGCAAGGAGCAACAGCTAGACATTGGGCAATCGACAACAACAACCTAGATCAGTTGCTTCGTGGCCAGGCTTCGAAGAACCCGCTCGGAGACATGCTTCCCTTGTTTGCTAGAGCTTCTGCTAAACATTTGCCAGATCGGGCTTGATAGAGCAGACAGAAACAGAACTGAGAACAGGAATACACCCCCTCCGCGACAACCTCCACCACTGTCGATCTCGTTCGAGCGCCTGGAACCTGCCGTGACACTCCTGGCGGGGGAGCCTAAAGCTGGCTACGGTAGCTCCCGGTGCTACGGCTAAAAGGTACGGCTTGGCCAGCAAGCTTAAAGCCCCCGATTTGGTAGTTAGGTAGGTGGTCTACCATCTACCATGAAAACTAGGAGGCTGACAATCTTGCTCTCCTATCTCATTGGAATCAAGGCGGTCATTATGTCTCCGCAGTCACCCTTCAAGAGTACCAAGATCATCTAACTACATGTATTCAGGTCGCCAGCAATCTGACACCATCGACTGCAGTCATAGAGGGACTTCAAAGATATGATGGGAATATTGGCTCAATATGCTTCGCAAAGTACGATCCTCACTTGCCAGGGAGGCTTCATCTTCCGACCTATTTATCGGTATGCAGAGAGGCATCGTCACACGTTCAGCGAGAGGCTGTTCGACAAAGCCCTTCAACTAAGCGAAAAGAGAATTCTCGGCTGGATCAGGCTACCATGGGCCAAACAACCTTCCTACATGAGTAAAAAGATTACCCTTCCTTGGGGGCCAGCTCCTTCGGCGTGCCCATATTGTGAGACAAGGACTCCAAGTGACGCCGCAGTCAACGACGCTATTCGATCAGGCTGGCGAGCTTACCGCGTCTCTGGAGGTATTGGGACAGCAAATCCATGGATACTTACTGGCACAGTCCATTAAGAGAGTCGTCGTTGAATGCGCGCACGTAGCAGCCCTCGGGAAAATACGGCCAGTTGAACAATATCCAAGGTCGCTCGGCCTGCCAGCCAGCGTACACGAGGCGCCAGAGATACTTGACGTCAAATCGACAAACTCGCGCTCTATCTGTTCCTTTGCAAAATTTTCCTTGGTATCACCAGGAAAAGGAGAATACGCAGATTTGTTAAGAGATTTCGATATTAATACATCTCGAAGCCCTTCCTGGCATCTCGAAGCCAGTTATCAAAGAAGATTGCCATGTCCACGCTTTTGCGCAACGAAAACGAAAAGGAAACGAAAAGGAAGCCCCGTTCACGACTGGATTCCACATGCTGATGTGCAAATTCGTCCGAAGCTCGATGTTTCATGCATACATGTAACCCTTTATCATGCTGCGGGTTTTACAGCTCTGAACCCACACCCTCGGATACACTTCCGAAATAGCAGGGGGCCGGAGTCCATTGACGCCAGACACTTGCTAGTGTGAGTTGCTTGCCAAGCTGCCTTAAACGGCAATTGCAGGTACAGGGAAAGGTGGTTAGCGCCGGCTAGCCTGAAGTGTGTGCCACAGGTAACTACCTCTCTAAGGTCTAAGGAACTGCTGGCCTGAATGTCGGGCCGTTTCGACCTTCCAAAGTAAATCAGGTGTCCCTGTAGAGCCGCCCTTATTCGTGCAAAAATCCTGCTATTCATGGACTCGTATGCCTACAGTAGAGCTCGTACGGCGGATATTATGCCTCCAGTAGATGGGGCCCTAAGAGCTCTGTGCTGATCAGTTGGGTGCTGGCTGACCATTCGAGAAACAATGGATCTGGGGTAGAATTAGTAGTCTCAAGGGATCTGAGGCTGCGTTGTGGTTGACTCAGTTTTGTCTACGAGTATATATAGGGACTAAGGTTCCCTCTCAAGTGTTCTCCTTCGTATATCACCATCAACCATCCTCTTTCTACTCCTCGTTGATACTTTCCTACCATCGCCATGTTCTCTCACAAGTCTGAAAAGGCGCTTCTCGCCTTTGCTCTTTGCTTCTCCGCTGCTTCTGCCTTGAACCCATCCTGTGCTCCAGGAGGCAACTTCAACCTTAGCCCATTCGTACTTCAGTTGCCAAGCGGCACCACCAACAACCCGGACCAAATCCCCGCCTCCAAGCTCACGGGCTGTGGTGGCTATCAAGATCCCGGCCACCACTACTTCTTCACCGAGTCTGGTGATGGCGCCATGGTCATGAAGGCCCCAGGTGGAGGAAATTGTGCTACCTTCCCGGGTGCACCACGCTGCCGCTCCGAATTCGGCGAAACTCAACCGTGGAGTTCTACAGCTGCAACCAACCGCCTGACGGCTGACCTCCTCGTCACGACCGGCAGCAGCATCTGCATTGGCCAGGTGTTCCAGTCAAACTCCAACAACAAGCCTCTCGTAAGTCTTGCGGGCAACCCACTACGCATCACCTAGGTATGTTGCTAACAAAACCAGGCTGAGGTTTACTACAACGGCAATGGCCAAATCACCGTCGGTGTTGAGTTTGTTGCAACTGGTGGCCAAGGCCAGGACTTGAACAAGATTGACACTATCACCCCTGGCAGCCGATTTACCTACGATTTGCGCTTCGAGAATGGCCAGCTGCAGTTTGGCCTCAACGGTGGACCATTGAAGACCCTAAAGCAATACTTCAGCACTCCCAAGGCTTTCTTCAAGATGGGTAACTATAATCAGGGCGGCGACGACTCTGATATTCACGTTTTCAGCCTCACTGTTCAGCACTAGGCATGTCCCGTTCAATAAATGAACCAGAGGTTACATGTAACTAAAGAAGCATCTCTTGCATTTACATGTATATATTATGTTACGGACCAGCCTTAGGTGGCGTAACACATAAATAAGGCAGAGGATAATAGCACATATTTCGATTCACTTATTATATTAAACTGCAGCAGTCATTGAACTTGTATTGATATTCAAAAGTCTGGTTCGCTTTAGTTATACAAAAGACACTTTTTTCCATCCAGTTTGGCAGCTCCTGGCGGTGCTGGTCTCGATGTGCGCATGATGTCAAGGCAAAAGTGAATGAACGCGCTATTAGCGATCTATTCTTTGCTCAGTCAACTAATCCTCATATCTAATACCTAGTACACCGCGGCACATGACAAAGGATACCTGTATTTTCCACATACAAAAAACTAACGGGGACAGATTATTCCGTACGGAAATCCCCAAAAAAGTCATATGAGACGATTCGGTGAAGCCCGGACGGATATTCCACATGTTAATACGAGATAGTGGTGCTGTGCCACTCCTGGTCTCCTCCTGGTAGGCCTGTGTGCTAATGATCTGCAATATATCCAGTTTCAAAGAAACCTAGCCTCGTGGGCCGAACTTGGCGTCCTGCCTATTCCGGGGCAGGCGTTAGTAATGTACCCAGTAAGATATCGCACAAAGTTGCACTCACTGAAATGCCACCCAACCACCTTCCCCCCACGGGCGAAAAAGCAGATCTTGGTTCAATGGGTAGCTGTAAAGTTGCTATAATTACTCCGTAGCTGCTACATGATGATGCCATTGGTGGTAAGATCACGATCACGCTCGGAATAATTACAGGGACCTCGTACTGTATGCGAGACATGCGATCAGGCAGGTCCCTGACACTTGAGATTCTGTATGTATTTGCCGAGAGGCGTTTTCCATGTTTCCATCGGAGGCTCCGTTGTCGTGGAGTGCCTGACAACTGGAGCAGGGCAGCAAGTGGATGCGCGGAACAAGCCAGAACATGCTGAGTTTCATTCCGAGTGGACTCTCTCCTTCAATTTGGGCAAGTGCCTGGCAACAATTGGTCGGAGCATCCTGGGACTGACAAACGGCAAGATCCCCGCAACGACCGCTGGAAGGTCCGCCTATCACAACATGGAAAAGATTTGAGAGGTTCAATAGGAGTAGGCATTATTATTTCCCTCTACTGAACCTCGTATTGACCAGCAGCTGTGCGGGCGTGAGCAAGGTGCTTATATCATATCTGAACTGGCTGGATTGTCACAAGGGTTCCGCCTGATGCACAACTGCATCGCCAAACACCTTCTCAATATTAAGTTGACGAATGGGTGCCAAGTCGGAGATAAACGTGGAGTTGGGTAAAAAACTAAGGTGGTTGAAACAGGTGCAGTATTCTTCGACCGGTGTGGTGGATCTGGGCTTTGATAGGTGGGAACACTTCACGATGATACCTGCAGACTTTCACGAATACGTCTATTCTGAGCCAGGATCTCGCGGCACCGGGGGGTTAGAAACAATATTGAACCCTTCGATAAGCGCGGCGAGCTTAGCTAACCTTAATCTACAGACCTGTCCAAGTATCTCTTCCTTCCACCTGAGCGCCTGGCTTGGAGCTCCTTCTTAGCGCGGCAAAGGAATACGGAGTAAGTACAGGTAGATGAAAACCTATTTCAGCCGTAGCAATAGATGTTAAGATCGTATCATGACAAGGTTCCCATGTTGCGGGATGTTAGCTCCGGAGATCTTGGGCTCGGCGTCCTTTCCATGACATCATACGACGGGCTGCGAGTCACGGCGGATTCAGCATACCTGTCTGATGTACCTTCCAATTTGATCATCAGGACAGAATCACCTGTGGCCCGAAATCTGTTTGATGGGAAGAAGGCAATAGGAGTTGAGTTGACCAGTGGCACGCAATGTTGGTTACTTCGCACTCAATCCTCTGGGGTCCCTCAAATTACCTCTACTAACACCGAATCACAGACTTTGCTACTCGGGAAACGATAATCAGTGCTGGTGCTACCGACTCGCCAAAGATTCTGCTGCTCTTGTAATTGGCCCCCAGACCGAGCTAGCCAGACACGGGACTCCGGTCACATCGGTCCTCCCAGGAGTTGGAAACAACTTCAAGGACAAATGTATGATCTATCTAAAATCTCATCTACAGCCAGGCACAGTGCCGAGCATCAGCATGAATGACGTGGCCGGCTGGCAGCAGCAATGGGAAGAAGATCGAACGGGATCAATGGTTGTTGAGCCCTGTCGAATTGCGACGGGATACTTTAAGCTCGACAATCTAGAGACATTCGCTGTGTTCCAGCAGCTTGATGAGCAGGCAAAGCAGCTGCTGATGCGGCCGCGGACTCCTATGTACGAAATAGCGCCAGTAAGTGAGATCAATGCAATGGCGGTATGTGTCAAGTTGGGTTTCTGATGGGCAATATTACCACCTCAACAGGGAATATTTGCGGATCCAACAACTGGCGGTTCCTTTTTTCGGGACGCCTGTCATCTTGATGCACCCTCAATCAACGGGAAAATCTCCCTCCGAAGCTCTGACCCGGCGGCAGCTCCTATTATCCCGTTGTACTACCTGAAGAACCCCTATGATCGTTGAGTTCTTGTGGAATCGACCAAGAAAATGATCGATTTCATATACAGCTCCAAAATCCCTGCTGCTGAGCCCATCGTGGGCCTCCCAGGTAAAACAGACGAGGACATTCTGGTACAGCAGTCTTCAAAGATGAACTTTGATCAACTCCTATATCTGCAAGTATACTGACATAAAGCTTGCAGCAATTCGGTTGAAATTACGTGTCAACCGCTTGGTACCCACAGGGTACAGTCAAAATGGGAAAGCTAGACGACGAAACTGCTTGCGTAGGATCGGATTTCCGGGTCATCGGCATCGAGCATTTGCGAGTCGCAGATCTGAGTGTGGTTCCCGTGACCCCGAGGTGAGCTCCGTCGAGGCGTTTTTGAGTGTTATTTTGCCATATCCCCCTCGCCTAGCACCCTTACCCAAGCCAGTGCGTACGTGACTGGCGAAATTACCGCCCAAAAGCTTATCAGCACCTATGGCTTGTAATCTTCTGATGCCCTGGATAAGTACTCAAGTCGTTGATGAATCTATTCATAGAATTAGATGAATGCGAAGACTACCTAGGTAGGTAGGCCAAGCTGGCCCCATGTACATGGATCAACTTAGTTTACGTATTGTACAAAAAAGAATTGATGTATCGAAATAATTAGACAGAAAAGGCGCTTTAGTATGTGTATCATTGTAAGAAAACCCATGTTAACATTCTCCCCATCATCGGAAAGAACTCGTCGGCCGAGGCCCCAGTCCGCTCTTCTCATAAGCCATGTCGACCATCTTCATCTGGGCAATGGAATCTTCCCTCTCGACCCAGTACTGCGTCTTGCGGCCCTTGACTTTGTTGACAAACTGCTCCAGCTGGTGTCTGTACGACATCCAGTAGGTCTCGCCCGGCAGATTGGCAAACTCACCACCGGCTTCTTTCCTGGTATAAGCCTTGCGGGACGATGTCTCTTCCCATTTTCTTAGGACTGCGCCCTCCTTGGTCCGGATCTCGTTAATTTCCTTTACTTCAATGCGATGCCAAAAGACAGCGTGGACGAGGCCCTGAAGAGTTAGCTCACGCTTCTGGTACTGTGTCTGGCCGGCTGGGAGAGTATCGTTGGGAATGATAGCTTCCTTGGTATAGACAGTGACCCAAGAGGGCTTGATGATGGCTTCGCCCATGAGTGTACTAGAGGCGATACCAATGCCACCATTGGGGAAGCGGAATGTGGCCTTGAACTCGTAGTCGCACTTGTCGTGGATGCCGTAAAAGCTTTTGCATCGCAGCTAACGCATTCCTCGGGACTGTCGCCAAAGAGCAGACGCAGGGCCGCAAAGTTGTAGGTACCCATGGCCATAATAGTGCCGCCAGACAGGTTGTAATTGAAGTGAATTTGGTCCTTGTTGCTGGCCCACCACGGAATCATGGATCGCGTCTCAATACGCTCGATCTCGGCGGGTTTGACGAGAGAGCGAAAGAGAGCCCAAGAAGGATAGAAGCGGTTATGGAAGGCTTCGAGTAGTACAGGTCCATCTGGCTGGTCCAGCTCAGGCAGGTTGAAAAGAATCTCGGCCTCGGTAGAGTTGGACGTGCAGGGTTTCTCAAGAAGGACATGCTTGCCAGCGCGAATAGCACGGACAGCCCACTCAAAGTGAAGACCGTTAGGCAAGGGGATGAAGACGGCATCAATGTTGGGATCATCGAGGATATCTGACAATCGGATGAGCTTGTGTCTGAGGAGAATGAGATGGCTTGTATCTACCTTGATAGGTATCCTTGACTTCGAGGACGCCGTGGGTCTTTGCATACTCCTCGGCCTTTTTGCGATCGCGGGCGCTAATGGCCTGCACGATGACCTCGGGGTGCGATTTGGCAGGTTTGAAGAGAGCAAGGGGACTGTAAGTATGTTTCCGTTAGCCACATAGATTTCTAGTAGTAGAAAAAGAAGACAAAGACAATGCGATAGGCTAGAGCTGAAGCTGTGGGGAGCTGGGCAGGGCCGGGTGAGGTTGAAGAATAGCATCGTCGCTTGGGACATCGGCTGTGGTCTCAATAAATTTAATCTAAGCCGTCCCAGATTCGAATGATTTATTAAAAAATCAAGCCTTACGCAATATCGGCCGCCCCCAAGACGCCGAATCTTATAGCATCGGTGCTCTTTGGGGGTGTGGGTGGGTGGAAGCATCCATAGATTCGACTGATAATACCCATCTTTGGCTGTTTGGCGTCGATGGTATCGAAAGGTGCGATGAAGCTGTAAATCAAGCTGAAAGTTTATATTCGTACTAGAAGTATCAAGAAGATAGCTGTCGTAGAGGCGAGGATGTTGTTTGATGACTGGAGGGAAGATGGTCTCTGTCGATCCGGCTGGCCACTGTTATATATGTGGAAGCAGAGGATGCCGACAAACTGTGGAAATTAGTCGCTGCCATGACGATTCCTTCTTGTCGCCGGCTTGCGTGTCCTCTTGCGTGTCCCTTGACCTTTTTTGGTCTGTTAGATGTACTGACGGAGATCGAGATCCAAGGGAGAACATTGGAAGCATCAAGAAAGCCTCGCGGAGGAAACAGGCGGATCGGAGAGATACAATGTAGATTTCAGGGCTGTAAGTGGACGATGGCGTTTGTGGCGTTTTAGCACCCGGCCGGCGCTATCCATTGGGCCGTGCCGAGCAAATCAGGGCCCTCGGGTCGGCCAATTCAGGCGATAACCGCCTGTGAGAGACGTCCACTCCACTGTGAAATTGATCCCCGGGCCCTGTCAGTTAGCGTCACACCCGCTGTACTCCCTGTAAAGGGAAATATTATCCAGCACCCCAAATTCATTATCCAACACCCCAAATTTTAAATATTTATTTTTTATATGACCTTTCCATAATATGCGAAGTACCTTGGGGCGCCGGATAACGAATTTGGGGTGCTGGATAATTGTTCTCCCTGTAAAATAGACCCCAAGTGCTGGTGCTTTTAGCGCCATCTGGATTGAATTGCGCCGTTGCCGATTTGGTGGCTTGACCGGGGAATGCATCGCGGAAGCTACTCGTATTTCGACTTCAACGCTGCAAATGACTTTGCCGTCACAAGCTCGAAAATCACAAGCAAACGGCGAATTGCATTGCAACAAGCAAAATAAATGAATCCTCATGACTGTTTGATTCCTCTCAATTTCCGCGCCTCGCCAGATTCTCCGCCTGCAAAGCTATTCCGTCGGTGGCGTCTCTTCCAGTTCAGTCCTTTCCAGTCTAGTCCGATGGTCCTTACGTGAGTTTCAACTTCATGCGTCAACAGATAACTGAGCAGTTCGTCGTCACGTGCCTCCATCGACGATTGATTCTTGGAGCCATTATCGCCGTCATGGATCCAATGACTCAAAGTGAGCCTTGCAGGAACTTTGTTTTTGTTCAGCCAGCAGCCTCAATTCGCCATGCAGAGGTGCCCTGTACAGGACATGCAGCCAAAACATTCACCGTCAAACAGTCTTGAATCCTTCCAAGCATTCCATCGTGTCCGTATGTTGATTCAATGTACGTTAGCTGCTGAAAGTCGGAGATACACATCCCAATGTTCTCAGACGCACCTCACCTAGCCATGACAGCAAGAGACTTGCAAGTGGTTGTGGTGGACAACACTCCAAGGCAACTTCAACTTCGATATCAACCATTTTACCATCTAGCCGCGTCATTTCACGATAACGATTCTTCTTCGGAAACTTCTTTATAGCTTTATCTAATCTACTTCTGTTCTTTTGTTGGTACCACCTCGAATACGCAGTGCGAAAGACAAAGCTTTCCACAAACCGACTCATCCAAGGAAGAATCCGGACTGGGGGAAAGGCATAATAAAGCGCCACGAATGGAAGAGGTGTATACTCGTACATGTATGGAGCTAGCGGTGAGACTTGGTAGCAACATGGCCTCGCTCTTCTTCCTCATACCTTTGGCCGTAGCCTCTCGTCAAGCCCATTACGTATACGGGCTTCGCGCTACCAGGGATGCTGCCGTTGCCTTCAGGTCTGTTATCTCTTGCGAGGCGCAGAATGAGACAAGAGATAGCAGATATTGTCACATGAAGAACCGGCTTGTTAATACGTACCTAGAACATCAAAGGCCTTGAAACTATAAGGCCAGCTAAGCCCATTGACTCATAGAGGAGGCTTTTTCTTGAGCCTTATAGTTTGAACTGATGCAAATTTCGAGTTCAAGAGACGCATATAAGGAGGTAAGAAGCCCTCCAATATCCAAAAAGAAATCTCCCACCACAAATACTCTCCAAGACAATCCTCCGCTCGCTATCGATATCACTGCAAAGATCTCTCTCTAGGACAATCCTCTGCTCGCTATCAATATCACTGCAAAGATCTCTCTCTAAGACAATCCTCTGCTCGCTATCAATATCACTGCAAAAATGCGCCCTGACAACCAACCAAGCGATGCCTCTGGCGCTGCCACCTTGTTTGGGAACCTCCCTCCCGGTGTGCCTGGAGCAGGAGCAGCCTGGACTGGCAATAACACCCAAGCTGGAACAACAGCACAAGTCCCAAATGCCGCAGATGCACCCGAACCAACCAATCACTTTTTCGATGCTGCTTCCATGAGCTTCAATCATGCTGCCCAGACCCTGGAGACACATCATGCTGCCATGTTGACGGAGACCGCCTCCATGGAAAACGGAGCTGGTCATCAAGCCGACAACATTGAGCATATCGCCCACCCTATTAACCTTGATTATATCCCGGAGTCTAACAACTTCCAACTCCCGGAGTCTAACCACTTCCACCTTCCGCACTCCAACAACCTCGACCTTCCGCGCTTTAACATTTCCGACCTCCCGCACCCTGACGAATTCGAGCGCGCCCTGCTTGAAGATCTTGGGGAACTCCCGGAAGACGCAGACCTGGACTTTGCCTTCCCGGCCCAGCAGCAACTCGATGAGCAGCCCCAGCAGCAGCTTCAACCCAATGTTCAGCAATGGCAGCCACAACCCAATGAGGAGCAACAGCAGCCGCAACCCAATGTCCAGCAACAGCAGCCGCAATCGAGTTTGGATAAGAAAATCAAGCTCCTCAAGGATTTAACTGAGCTACTGGAAACTCGACACACTGCATCTCCCGCTCAACTTGAGGAGAGTATAAATCAGCTGCTGGGATCTCAACAAAGTGCATCTCCCGCTCCATTTCAGGAGAATTCAACTCAGCTTTTGGAACCTCAACAAAGTGCATCTCCCGCTCAACTTCAGCAGAGTGCACTGCCTGCTATGGCTCAACCTACCCAGCAGCAGCAGCAGCAGCAATCTAGGGCAAGCCCTTTCCCCCAACGACCACCCGATCCCCACGCCATGCTTGAAAATATCTCCATAATCACAGACAATTTCAAAGAGGTTCACGCGAGGACATGCGAGTGTGTTGGCGGCGTGAACATGCGGGTGGCCCAAGGTTCTAGTAGGGAACAGGAGTTGGCGACGTTCCAAGTCGATAACCAAGTGCATCAGTGGGTCAATCACTGGGTGAAAGAAGATGCAAAGAATCCCTGGGCCCCAATCTTGAGGGACACCCCCCCAGTACCCAGCGCCAACGCCAACGCCAACGCCAACTTCAACTTGAACGGATTTTTGAACAGCTACAACCGGAGCTTTAGTTGGCTCTACTGGAGGGCAATGTCTGCCTCGAGTGGCCTGAGGAGGATCCTTCAAGGTCTACCGCATGACTGGATTTTCGGAAAAGGGCCCGATGCCGTTCCTGAAGAACTTCGTCAAGCCGTGATTGAGTGCCACACACTCTCGCTCAACACTTTCAATGCACTTTTGGCCTTCATGGAGCACGATGAAAATCTTCTGCCATTCAGTTTCACCAGTAATGGGCACTTTGTCGTCCTAAGCACCATCAATCAGACCCAGGGCCAAGGAGCACAAACCTCCGATGCGATACGCTATCTTACAGAGAAATGCCATGAGAGGATTCTCGCCCAATCCCGTTATGTTCACAGCCTCTTGCGAGACCTCTTCCCATACCCCGTGCTGCCAGACCTACAGCAAGTTCAAGCCATTACCGAAGACCAGCTTCAGATGCTGCGGCAACAACAACAAGAAGCCGCGCGAGACTACCCAATGCTGAGCGTCTACCCATTTGTGGCAGGACCGAATGCAAGCAACGACCAGATTAAGACGCTGGAGTTTTGTGTTTTCTACCGCCTTAATTTCATTCTGCAGAGACTCCCCCGGATATAAGTCTAGGGCGAAGCGTCTCTATGCACATATGGAGCAATTATGGATAATCGTTCATGTTATCATTTCGCATTGGAGGACATTCTTCTCAACGTGTCATGCTGGTTATGGTATGCAGTTCACCGAGAAAAGAAAAACAAGGAAAACAGAAGGAAAAGGAGAAAAAGAAAGAAAAAAGATTGTTTGTTTTAATTGTTCAATGGATTGGCTATGGTTGGATTGTTTGTTCACTGGATTGGTTATGGAAAGATTGTCTGTTCAATTGCTTGGTTATGGAAATATTGTTTGTTCAATGGGTTGGTTATGCGTAGGCATCTACCTAGGTAGTAAAAATACCAAAAAAAAAGTCTGCTTTCGTAACTACCCTGTACACAATGCATGCTAGCTCTGTGATACATCAACGCATGGCTTTCTTTCAAGATGATGTGTCTATGGTCGTCTATTGTACTGAGTATCCATGATATCGTGATGCATCGAATGATGAGACTTGGTAGTGTCCATGTTCATATAATCTGCATTGTAACCTCGGGTTTTAAATTCCAGCGATGTTGAGCGGCAGTCCGCTTCAACATCATCCCATATGCAAGTCAGAATATAAATAGTGGAAAAGTGACACACGTTGAATCTAATTCCCTTCTTCATTGTCACTTTACTGCTATTTTCGAATGTGACGCGATGACAGATAAAGTCTACCTCATCAACAAGATTCTCTTTCTGGTGCCGCAGCAACAGTCGCCTGGAGCAGCAAAAGTATAATACACGAGTATTCATGGTGAGATAGGGGCTTCCATTTAATCTTGATGGCGTAGTTCGGAAATTTCCTGCGGCGCGAATCTAGGTTCTCCCCAAACTCTGTCGGATTAAGCCGCAGTCACTGCGTACGTATACCTATATAAACAACAGTCGTCCCCCAGCATTGTCGTTCAATTTTTTAACCCTCCCTCACACAGATCCTGTTACTACGTCAAATTATTCTCACCTCACTATATCGCGAATACTGAATCATATTTGCTAGATTCTGACATATCTTGTCTATTATCTATATCCATCCCTTTAGTAACGATGAATCCACACGAAGGAACCCCCAGGACAACATTGACATATTTCCTCTCGCACTTCGTGTGTGCTGGACTTGCAAGTGTTGGGATTACCCTTCACGGCGTTAGTCGTACAATATATGAGGCACAGTCAGATAATTGGAGTCCCTGGAGTCTCCACTGGAGTTTCGAAGCTTTCAAATTTCACAATGGGTTATTGCTGTGGGTCTTCATGTTTAAACTCTACCTCTATTCTGAGATGATGGAATATCTATTCTGGCTCTACATCAAATTCTTCTTGGGTCAGATCACGGAATTTACCCAGGATGTCTATAAACCCATGCGTATTAAAGTTGGGTTCCTAATTATGAGTGGAATATACTACTCTCGATAGCTACCTTGCTCTTAGTGCGAAGGGTTGGGGACAAGGGAGGGTATATCAAGTAATTTAGATATGCATTGGGTATCTGAGAAGATGTTATGTAGTTATAAAACTGTGGATTATGTCCAAATAATATGAAACCCCTTGCTAGGTGCACGCTTGTAAAGATGGTCAATATGCCGAGTCAAGATTTGAAGCCAGCTTCGGCTTTTCCCGCGCTCTTTTCAACAGTAAACCAGGTTGGCAATTGCTTGTCATCCCCTAACTCAGTGTTGGGTAATTTGTCGATATAGGTATCCGTAGGAAGGAACATCATCGCTCTTGGTGTAGCAGGATTAAATCTCGACTTTGTAGATCTTGGCTCAGACTTGGGAGACAAAGTGTTGACGGTGGGTTTGACAAATGGGGCATCACTTCTACCCATCTGCCCATTTGCAGCAGGATGTGAGAAATGATCATTGGCTCCGATTAATACGTCTGTGGTAGCAGCCCGTTGAATCAAAACGTGATTCAGTCCCGTTTTCTTCGTTCCTCTCTGTCCCTCGGTGATATCATAAATCCGGTTAGTTTGGAAATCCGACGTCGCATCTCGGATAGAGTGTCTTCTTTGGCCGGATGGATCAGATAGCCGTTTGGAGTCGCCATTAGTAGAAGCAGATTGGCGACCATGAACCGGACAACTAGGACAACTAATAACCTCGACTCTTTCAAATTCTGACTCCTCAGGGGCACTCTGGGGGTGTTGATGTTGGCACTCAGTGTGAGAAATCACATCATCAGACGGGTGTTGTGAGTCCTTGTCGGAGTGTCGCTTTCCAACTCTGGAGTGCAGTATCGTATTTATCACAGAGTCCGCAGAGGTGGCCCTTTCAGACTGTGGATCAAATTTGGCTGCGCCGGTAGATGCAGCTCTCCGTTTAGGTTGACGGCCTCTGCTTACAGAGCGTGCGGATTTCGTGAATTCGCGGTTGATCGGAGTAGACTTTTGTTTGGCATTGTTGGTAAATGCTTGGTGACTAGCGACACTGTTGTTGCCATAGCCTCCCGGCTTAGGGCCATCATCAGACACCTGTGAATATGTATTAGGGGGAGTTGCTTCAATTGTAGAACTTCGGTAATAGTCTACCGCTACGGGCGTTGGTATGTATGCTCGAGTCCCAGGCCCCAAGAGACTAGGGCTCGCAACAATGGGTATCATATGATCCCTCGCAGAATCTGCTCTAGTACTGTGCTGGTCATCGTTTGCCAGAATTAGAGACAGAGGACGGCCAATAGCTAGCCCGGCTTGATGATGATCCATGTTCTGTCTATTCCTCGACTCGGCTCGTCGAGAGATTTGCTCGATATGCTCCGATACTGCGCTCGGGATGTTTTGCGGGCTTAGTGATGAATCAGATCTGCCTCTAATCCCCGAGCGACTGGCATTCCGTGACTTCGGCGACGAGGGCCTTGAAGGATTCTTCCCATTTGGGGACTTTACGCGCTACTTCTGCGCCTCTGTGGACGATTTTGACTTTCCAGTTCTATTGGACGACGTGTTCGATCTCGGAGACTGTGAATATTTGGATCTGGTCTGCTGTAGCACTGGGCCATCGTTTATGCTCTCAGTCTCGCTCGTTATATTCGTCAAGGGAGTGGTGTTCTTGATCGCTGCCCATGGAAAAGGTTCTGCTTTTCGCCCGACCGGTGTGCTAGGAGTCCACTCTCCACCGACGACTGGAGTCCGAATTATGCTGTCGTGTGGTCGCCAAAACCAGCGGGGCGACGTCGTGGATGCAGCAAATGGAGATGTCGGAGAGAAGGAATCTGCACCGTGGCTAATGGTCACATTGCCGCCATAGATACGTCGCTCAAACTCATTCTGGAAGGAGTTTGAGGGATATCCGCTCAGGGGAAGGCCGCTGTGAGGATATGGTGTGCTGTCTTCTGGTGGTCTTGGATTGGAACGAATTGTTTGCGTTGAGACCTCCGATTCATTGGACTTGACTGATTGTGTCGACTCTACAGATCTTATGGATATTGCGCTTGGAAGGTTATCCTCAGAAGTTTGCTGATTTTGTGTCGAGGCTGGTGACTGCGGAATAACGAGTCTTGGACGAACAGCCATGGGCGTTGGACTAGGGGCAGAAGGAGTTGGAATATTGCCATCCGCTGTATTAGTCGTCTGGTTGTGGTCGACTGATTCGAATGGGGGTGGGATTGAGATAGAAGGCGCTCGTCGTTTCGCTGTTTGCTTGGTGGAAGATTTTTGCTGGGGCTCCCCAATCAACTGAAGTGGAGATGTTTGTTTGCGTTTCGTAGTATCCAGCACTTGAGGGGGGATCGAGGTATCGGTAGGCGGTGACTGCTGGATCATAGACGGATCTAGAGCTTCAACAACATGGTGTGTCTTAGTGTATACTGGGGTCTGGCCATTGGTATGAGAAGGCAGTTCGAGCGCGCCAACAGGTTTGTTCAGAGCACTGGCGTCTGGTCGATAAACCATCTTGGCATAAGGCGGATTGGTCGTGTCCACAACCAGCAAGTCTTTTTCACCTCTCCCCAGCAGACCATATACTTTCACTTCTCCCTCTGGTGCCAGTGTATGTTGCTTCATCTTCGACGCCGGTGCGATTGCAAAAGACGATTATGATTTCGTCTTCGTTATTAGAGCGGATAAGGGGTTCTAATCGCGTGGCCCAATATGTCAATGTATCCATGTCTGGCTCATTGGGCATTCGGCTGTAGTGGCGGCGATCCTCTCTGGTCATCCATGCCATGGAAACGATGACAAGATTGGATTCGACTTCAAGTACATGAAAGGCGAACTCGAATGCGTGCCATGGTGCTTCAAGTTTATAAGGACTAAGAAATGTAAATTAGCACACGACATATGACGTTGGAAGAGTACAGATATGCTAAAGCTCAACACCTGTTGACTTACTTGATATCCATGCCTAGTAGCACACTGTCAGTGGGATGTTTCCTACAACAGAAATAAAAGTTTGTCTGTGGACTCACAAATGCCAATAGAAGTATTGCCCAGTCCTGGGATATATCCATCGTAGAATCCACGATTCCCTTCTAACGCCCACGACTCATCTGTGTAGTAAAGGAAAGACTTTCGATAATTGGCAATTGTTTCGCCATACAATTCACTACGATGGCCGAGTTGTAGTACTCGGGGCCGGTGGGCCATTTGGGAGACACATCGACTTTCTCTGGGTATCCAACAAGAACGGTGCAGTTGTACTTCAAGGCCATCGTCCAAGCCCACAGAGCAGTAATACCTGAGTTTGAGGGCTCCAGAAATGGTGAGATGTCTCCCATCGACTTGAAATTGTAGCCTAGTGGTAGTCAGGTTATCTGAGAGGAGAGCTCAGCGAATAGATCTGGGGCGTTCCATACCAGAAAAGGCCAGCTCTGGCAAGACAAGAAGGTCCAGATTTTCTGGATTTGCTTTGGAAAGCACTGCATCGGCACGGTTCAGATTGTTGTCAACATCGCCCACCTGGGGTGCAAACTGCAGGCACCCGATTCTCATCTTCGTCGAAACGCCTCGGACCCTAAGACCAAGATAACCAAGCCAGCCTCTTCCCTTTCCCCTAAGCCTCTAAATATCTGCCAGAAAAAGCTGTAATCGCTAGTCAAGGTAAATTCTAGTAGATATTAAAGAATAGGAAGAGGCGGGCTAGAGGCACATCGAGATGGACACGACGGGGGATGTTTTCGAGTGCGTACGGGAGCCTCCCAAAAATTTATTTATCTGCTATTATGTCTGAGAAACCTTGAAACAAGATGTAGGAACTCTCTTGACACGAGACTGAAGATGCATTTGAGAGATGCCCGCTTTAAAAATATCAGGGAGCATACGCAGGTTCAACAAAGGCTTGGTTGGACAAAGGAAATTCTGCATGGCGGCACTCACTCATACTAAAGGGTATCTAGACAGTAACGCACAGACTGAGAGTTGACTTGGCATTCTCCAAAAGTAGATTTTTGTCAGCTTTTAGCCGTTCCTTACCATGTTTTTTTTTTCTTGGTATGGCGATTTAGACGGCGAGGTCTGCGGCCATCGGCTGATATGATTCCACCAATACTTATGCATTTATTCCATGAACCCGACCATTCTGCTACAAAGTACCTGCCAAGTACATATAGATATTATAGGTGCATGTAGTAACTACCTCTTAGTACCTTCAGCGTTCACAATAAATTGCGTTCTCAATTCCATTGGGGTGAAAGTTCATTAGAAAAGAGTGGTCGGCTTCCGGTGGTATCGCACCACCATTACGAAACTCCTACGATACCCTCCAAAAAAAGTTATTGAACACTGGTTGGTAGGTATAAAATCTCACAATTTTCTTAAAAAAAGAAATTTGTTTTTATTCTCAGGTTTGTTATGAAGAAATGACTGGTAGAGATAGAAACCCGATTGTTTAAGATCTTATGAGAGTAGACTGAAATAATACATCAAATGCAGAAGTAAACCGAAAAAGCGAAATATGAAAGTAAAGAAAAATAAACATGCAGACATGAAATATAGTAGAAGCAGAATGATCGACGTGTATCAAGCAATCACATTTCAGTTAATGCGCACCAGCTCAGTGAGCCTTGCCCTTGCCTTTTGCGTCAATCTTCCCGCCAGACTTTGGAGACGCATCGGTCGCTTCGTTTCGGGAGTCTTGCTGCGGATTCTCGGTGCAGTTGTTCAACGTAGAAGGACGAGTGGGTGTTTCCACAATCGAAGTTGGATACTGTTGCATCAATGGATACATGGTGAACACATCAGAATATGGCGTGGGGCCATAATAGGACTGTCCGAACGAGTTGTACGCAAGAGGACCGCCCTGCGGTGTCATGGGGTGAGCCATCAGCGATTGGATTGGGTGAAAGCCATAAGGCGAATAGGTATAAGGCTGAATGATTGGGTAGAAGCACGGTGCCGCCGGCTCAGTACTATACGCAGGAGAAGGCTCTGCAGCAGCCTTCATTGGAGACTTGGTAGGGGTTTTCAGAGCCTTCTTGTCGTCTTTTGTTGCACTATTCATAGATTCGACGTTCTTATGCTCGCAGAGATGCTCCTCTGATTTGCTCTGGCAACTGTCATGTGGACAAACTTCTGGCTCCTGCGTGGTTTGAATAGCCTTTGGTCCTCTTTCTTCTTCTTTTACTTCGGCATTGTCAATCAGCTTCTCTTGTCGCATTTCTGCTTTGTTCCAAGCAGAGCTGTACTTCGGATTAGTTGGTAAACGAACAAAGGGAGCAGGGCTTTCATTGCTAATGGTTGATGTGGTGGTGGAGTGAGTAACTTGTCCGGCATTTGTTCGAGCAACAGGATGAGACCCATCTGCCTTTGGGGGAGAGGCCATTTTCTCTTTCTCATAGCCAGCGCTAGTCGGAAGATAGGTCTCCAAAAGGCCTGGGCTAGGAGGGATGAAAGTGTTAGCATTCATAATTCGACTGCCAGCGCCAGTGCCATTGGTCCCTTTGTTCCCATGCCAAGTGGATGGAACACCAGTAGGTAGTCCTCTTTGAGAACCGTTGGTACTATAAGAGGGCCCATTGAACATTCGTGAGCGCTTCCTCTCAACCTTAATAATATGGCCATCAATTGACTTGCGGTGCTATAAGGAATGTCAGTGATGGTCACTTGACTATGTCAAAAGATAGGCCAACTCACATAATTCATGATGGCTTTATCGATAGAATCGGGCCGAACAAACTCAACAAAGCCAAAGCAAGTTTTGGTAACTAAACTCAACAATTAGCCTGTAAGTATGAGCTGGAGACGTGCATAGGTCGACCTACCTCTACCACCAACTTGAGGAATTTCTTTTGTCGCAATTTCAGCACAGAGCACTTTGCCGCACTGGCTTGCTAGAGACTTCAAAACATCCGCCGTCATATTCAAGGGTAAGTTGCCAAAATATGCCGATCGACGGTCCTTCTCGTATTGTGCATAGCTCTGCTGGTCGCTTTTCTTGTGCTGCTGCCGAATCTCAGCCTTGGGGTCGTATGCGTCAACGCGAAAAATGGGGTGGCCCTCAAAGGTCTATAATCGTCGCATTAGACGTTAGCTCGATGCCGATACAGTTCAAGCTTGAAAAAGAGAGGGATATTCAGCGGACATTGCATACCTTTGCTACAGAACGCGAAGAATCATATCGTTTGTAGTGAACGATTATAGCAGGCGGAAATTTCTCCGTCTTCTGGCTATTAGAACCCAGAGGATATGCTTTGTCAATAGGTCCTAGTACACCAAGAAGGTTGATAGCTTCTTCCCTAGTCGTCTGAGCTCCAGAGAGCTTGTAGACGACAAAGCATGCTATGAAGGATTGTGATTAGTTCGCCATCTTGATACGACTGAAGAGGGGTGATATAGCTACAATGAGCAGTGGCCTTTTCGACGCGACAAGGGCGGCCGAGTATGACAGCACCATTGCCGTTTTCTCCAGCATTCTCAGCATCAGCATCGCACTTTAAGTGAGTTTTGAGTTAGCAAATAACATATGCTTGTTAAGTCAGGCGTGCCATCTCTGCTTACCGTGAATTGACAAAAAGCAAACGGCATCTGACGACTATCTCGACGAATCTTGACAAAAACTGTGCCAAATTGCGAGAAGTATTTAGTAACTTCAATTTCCAGCTTTCGATCGTCAAAGGCTTGGGTTAGACTTGAAAGTGTTGGTTAGCAAACGCTTGAGGATGGGGCTTTGGTGATATAACAGCAACTTACTTGGCGACAAATACGCAGGCTGACGATGGATAAATATTCTGAGCATCAACTTGAAGAGGGTCACGAGGAACCAGAGACCAGTTGCCGACGTCTGTTTGCAAAGCCTGTTCTTCGCTCCCGTTTGAGGCCTCCTCAGTGCTCCGCTCATCCCCTTTCGAGGACGAGACTCTACACTCCGCTCTTGATACTGGTCGATCAGTGAATACATCATCATTGTTGGTATTTCCAACTTGAAAGGCAAGTGAGCTAGACAAACAAGTTTAGTATACGACATGAGAAATCAAGGACACAAAGCTGAGAGCAGAGGCATGAATACCTTTCGTGCTCAGCACACTTGGCACTCTGGGCAATCAAGTTGCCAGACGAGGCAGGTCGCCTAGGGCTTTTAAATGTTAGAATTCGGTGAGCGACTTTTTTTTTTTTTTGGAGAAATCGAAAACTTGGGCATAACTGACGCGTTATCCAGCTTTGGCAAGCTACTTTGGCCTATGCATTTTTAGTGACCAAGAACAAGGAAACAAGAACATCTTTCATGCGACCTACCACAATCAAAAGCATTCTCTTGTTCAAAGGAGAGTTGACGAAGAACGTCGAAGGACGAGGCCTTCATGAGCGTCTTCTTTGGATGGCGCAGAGAAGAGTGCGCTGGCATTTTTGCTTTTCTGCAGCGATGTGTCAATATTCGTGCCAGAGAGAAAGAGATTTCATCGAGAATGAAGAAATAAAAACAGTAAGAGAGTGGGAAGAAGAATACAATAGTAGAGTGGAAATAGATAGGAGGAGGATCGAAAGGTAAAACCCGAAGGCGGAGGCAAAGCTAGAGTTGAAGTGGAAGGGGAGAGGGTGGGTGGAAAAGGAAGAAGAAAAGAGAGACATTAGCAGTCAACGCGGGTGTGTGCACAGGCGCAACTTACCACGAGGTACTCAATAGTAGGCACTTGCTTTTTCAAAGAATTTCAAAGAAGGTGAAATAAAGAGTGACAATACCTAATGCAATAAAAACAGTCCTGAAACTGGCCTTGATGAAGTTCAGCAGACAAAATGCCACTGGGGTTCTCTCCTAGAAAGAGAGAAGAATGAATATGGAGGAACGACTAAGCAAGAGATGATTCAGAGAGCAGTTTTGAACTGCTTTGTAGTGGTGGAAGACTTGCAAATCCGGATGAGGTTTGGCCTTGAAAATGGCGGTTGATGGTGGACGATTTGAAAGTTGAAGATTAAAAGTGAAGTGGAGAGGGGGGGTAAACATCAAATGGATTGGAGATGGACTGATTGGTTGCGCCGGAAACCCAATCACAGCAGTGCCAGCAGATGGCAAGAAATTGACAGCACAATGCTACAGTTGGCACCTCTTTGGTAGCAACTGTCAACCCCCTGAGATTAGGGGTAAAGCTACCAATAGCACTAGTGATAAATGTCCAAAGAAACATCCATCAAGATTGACTGAAAAAGGTCAGGACTCAGGAGTTGTTATCGTAGGCTTCGAAATTCTTCTAACGGATACCGAAGATATAATTGTGAAGGAACCCTAACGTACTCAGCGATTTAAAGAATCTTAGAAAACACCTCGAGGCTACTATCAACGTACACGTGTAAATTTCCTCCTGTCAAGTACTGGATAGCCCTTGAAACCATCCCAGGTGTATGTGTTCATGGACTTTACACAGGGGCCTCCAAAGTAAATTGAGTTCTGATAAACACTTATAATGCCATATTGCGCGGAATGTACCATCACCATTGCACCACACTCTGGGTTGTGCCAGCTACAATTACCTACCTAGGTACTTTATCAGAAAGTCACATGCAAGCGCGTTCAAAGCTCCTCTTCAATAAGAAGATAAGGTAATTTTTAAGAAAATAACCTTGTATGCTACCTCATCAAGATATTCTAATATATCCCACTCTCCTACTGTAATTCTTTCGTACTACTAATACATTAACCGGCCCAGTTCCCTTGTACTTTACATTTTCAAGTCTTTCTGCGTCAGCATCGTTACACGTCAAATTCCTGTGATACATCATATAGTATCACATCCATTGATAGCATGGATTTCCCTCGTTTGTTCTACCACCCAGAAACCGAGAAACCTAAGCAGCTACTTGGACGCAGGCTTCCATCCGGCTCGTCTCGCCTGCTCCTTGTCAATAGCTTCCTTCTCTTCCAGATATGCTTCCAAAGTTGTAGGAGATGTTGTGCCCCAAACTCTCCACGCGTCCGATTCGAATGTGACCGCATTGACCTGTCTGGAGAGTACCACATATTCCACCTTGTCTTGAATCTTAACGCTGCCAGGGATCGTCTCTCCTGTAGACGCATCATACCGAGACACCTGCTGGGTGGATGAAATGGCAACAACGGCTTGTTCAGTCATGAGGTTCTTGTCGTACATGTTGATCTGGTGGATCTGATGTGCTATTCGTTTGGGATAGAAGAGCGAGGTGTTGTACTTGGTAACTTCGAAATGAACCCGCTCTCGAGGATTTCGGCGGTCTATCGCCGCAATGAGCTTCTTTGCAAAGTCATTGACGCAAATTCTTTCGAGTGTCGCTTTGTCCCCAGCAGCAAAAGCCTCTAGCACTTCCCGATATAAAGCCTTGGCCGTAGGCGCAATCTTGCCGCGGCGGGCTTTCCACTGAGGTCGAGTCGTCCAGTTTGGCATGGATTTCAACTTGAAGTTGAGTAAAGAAACGGTTTCAATCACCCAATGTCTTAGCCTGCTCCATTGATATTGCGCGAAATCCGCAGGGTTTAGCGGCAGACGAGATAACGGGAGAGTTACAAATGTGCCTAACGAGAAAGAGTTTTGTGTTAGCCAGAGCGCATTCAACTACGTGGCCTATCATGGTAGAAATATGAAATGACACTGTTCAATCTCATCATGAGACATCATGAAAGAAAGGAGACAGATGGTTAGAGAATCAAGGACATGTGCGAACCTGGAAACAGCGGACCCCCTCCATCTTTAAAATACTCTGCGTTTGCCATTTTCTGCAACTGTGAGATGCTCTGTTCTTTTGTCATCCTGCTTGAGCCGGCACGAGCCGCACGATCCATCTCTCTCATTGTCCTGCTCCTTGATGGCTGTGTCACATATTGTCGAAGCATCTGCGCGGCCAATGGCCTTGCGGCGCATCTTGGAAGATTATTCGCAGTGCCATAGCGAAGTGCCGGTGCCGCGATTGAGCGCATTGCGGAGGCGGGAGACATGATCTTGAGTCGAGTCGTACAAATAAGACAGTGGGAGAGACTTCTTCTGCCCTTTTTCAAAGGAATTATGCCCGATTCTCAGCATCCAAGCATCGTCATCATCCCACCAAGACAATCTCTAAAAAGCCGGCCCAGGTGTTGAACTCTGCGGTTGGATGAAATTGGTGGATTAATGATAATCCAGATGCCGATATACCCTGTGCGGGGTGTTAGACAGCTCAGGCTTCTCGCTAAGGGCCAAGATTCACACCACCCGCTACGTGCGAATCTCTAGCCTCTTCATGTTCGGTCTTTCTCTCAACACCATAAGGTTGTGCATCATCTCCGCGAGCAGATGTAAGGCTGAGAGGTTTGTCTGCTGTATAACTCACGACGGAGAATCTCTCATGTTACTCATCTTCAGGTGAGCCGATTGGCTCGTCCGCTGTTACTGTCGTCAATACGCTTGTCTGCCCATCATGAGAGCCACGCAGCCTCTTCTTGCAAAGAGCTTCCTTGCGCGGAGCTTTGACGAGCTCAAGAGGCGCTCCAGTATAGGTAACCAGCATCACATCCTCTGATCGCATACACATGCCTTTGGATTCGTCAAACGCTCTCGAAGTCGCTAACATTCGCATCATCAGCCTGGAACCTCGACGCCGTCAAGGGTCCCTCAGGCCCCCGCGAGCTCTACGACTTCCACAGCGCCGATTCCGTGAGCAACTGCATTGTCATGTCCGACAAATTGATCGGCGGTTCCTCCACCAGCAGTCTCGACTTTATCCAATCCTCGACCTCCTCCTCCTCCTCCTCCTCGCCGTCTCACGCACGCTTCTATGGCCACATCTCGACCTCACTCCCACCAGATCGCTTGGCAATTCAGCGGACAGGCTATGCCGCGTTTCGGACACCAGACCAGCCGCCCACAGTCTTCGGTCGCTCTGTTTGGGATATAGACCCTTACACATATCTCGCATTGCGGATCAAATCCGATGGCAGGGCATATTACGTCAATGTACAGACAGAGAGTGTTGAGCCGACAGACCTACATCAGCATCGGCTATTTGCAAAGCGCCCTGGGCAATGGGAAACGATTCTAATTCGGTGGAATGACTTTGTGCGCACAAACCATGGCTTCGTCGTTGAGCCACAAACAGAGCTTTTAAGACAAAGAGTCCATAGTGTAGGCATCGGGCTGACGGATCGCGTGGAAGGGCCCTTTGAGCTCTGCATCGAGAGAGTGTGGGCAACAAATGGAGCTGAAGAGACACACACGACGAAAGAAACACAGGAGGGAGAACTGAAGAACAGGAAGGGCGAAAAGATTCAGTGGTGAAATCGCAGCAGTAGCATGCTGGACACTAATTCCATGCAAATGATTGATCCAACATGTATGAGCGGAAAAATAACTCTGCTCCTTTGCCATGCGAAGCTGGATGATATGATTGAACAAGGCGATCTATCTAACTACCTAGGTAATACTGGTCAATCTGGATGGCCTCGTTCAAACAGGGTGGCCACACAGGCTTTATTTGGATACTACACTGTGGTTTTAGAGGCGAAAAATAATTGATGATGCCTTGTAATAGGCCTACAGTCTATTTTAGCAGGGCTTCAGTATTATTCAGACAATGGTCAGAAACCCCGTGGCGCAACCTTTTGCCCATATGAAATGGATCCGTTGTAATACATACAGTGAGCTTGCCACCAAACCTGACCACGAGGGTTTCTGGCAATTGTATGGAGATTTTTCTCGCATAGTAGATATATGCAGCTACGCCTGCTGATTGCAGTCAGCTATAGTGGGAGTTCGCAGGCGGTGGTTATGAGTACTTCATCGAAGTTGGATCATCGCCTTTGGACAACGACATCATTCAACTGAGACCATGTTGACTGACCAAGATGACGTTGTCGAAACACGCATATAACTTGCTCGATCGAGAATATTTTATTGAAATATGAACAACTCACTCACTTGAGAACACGTTGCTGGAATAAGATCGGAGATTTCTCATTTTAAAGGAGGTGAGCAAGTCTCTTGTAAACAACAGAATTCGTCGAAAGTGAATAAGTTTTGCTATACGACAGCTTGTTTAGCTCAAGCCCATGACGAACATTTTCGTAGAAATCAGACTCATATGCATTCGACTATATAACGCTTCCATCAAGAGTGTTTGAATTGCGTTGGGTATCATTACATGCAATATCATATCGAAACCAGTCCTTGCCTGCTCATCATTCTCGAATGATTCCAGCTTCCTGTTTTCCCTGAACTATAAGTACAAGCCTATGGCTGTGATATCAAGTAAACGCGGCTAATACTCCCACTTCCCCGAATACCTGATGATCATTGGCACCTAATTCAAAAGGTGTAATAGAATTCGTTGTGTGGGTTGTATTGGTTGTTTGGGGGCAAGCCGGTATCTTCTGAGTGTTAGCAAGATGTCGGGACATAAACTGTCGAGACATAAACTGCATAAGACAACATACCTCTCTCACCTTCGTTCTCCTGGTAGCCCATCATCTTGTCGATGTCCCAAGGGTTGTCGACGTCGATCGTGTCGCTCTCAGTCATCCCAAAATATCCCATTTGCGGCATCTCAGTCTGATATTGTTGTGTGGCAGTGGCAGTGGCAGTGGCAGTAGGAGATGTGTAGGCGTAATTGTAAAGCTGTCGTGGGTCTGGATATGCGAATTGCAACGGGAGGTGATTCACTACATTGAGATCATCGACTAAATGAGACTTGACTCCTAGAACTGGTACTCTTTTCTCTTCGTAATGGGTGCCTAGGAGCTCCTTAGCTGCTTGAAATGGGTCTGATTCGATAACTTTCATGAAGTCTGTCTTTTCTGTCGTTGAGACGACGGCTGTGGTTGCTGTTGCGGCTGTGGTTGCGGTTGTCATGATACCGCTACTATTCGCGTTCATTCGTTCCATGAGATTGATGCTATCGTCAGGTAGGTAGCCAACGTTGACTATCGCCGCTAGCAGGTCATTTTCAGTATTGGGATAATCGTCTGAGTCGATGACTTGGATACTGCTGCCAGACTGTAAGAGCTTCGGAGTGCCGGTTTCGTCTTCTACCGACCAGCCGAAAGCAGAAAGGTAAATAGACGGCTCGATAATCTTCATGATAGGGCATGAGACATTGAGGAAGTAAGAGAGGGAGACTTTATCTCTGCCGAGTTGGTCTCTCGCAAAGGAATAGACTTTAGCGATTAAAGCCCACTTATTTCTGAAAGGGTCTTTGTTCCAAAGAGTTGTGAGGAAACCAGATGCAGTCTTCTGCTGGACTTCGGGGAATAGTCTCAAGTAGTAACCTATTAGAAACCTATGTTAGAAGATAGTATGAAAGAATGAAAGAAGAACAATAGATAGTAGGGGATAGTATGAAAGAAGAACAATAGATAGTAGGGGATAGTATAAATGAAGAAGCAATAGATAGTATGAAGGAAGAAACAGTAGGTAGCATGAAGTAGAGGAGATCTCACTTCGAAAAGCCATGAAAGCGTTCAGCGGGCGTTTGGCCTTATCGGGGGAAGGTTCTCCTGATTGTTGGTTCATGAACGATGATGGCGATGTATCCATTGAGGCATCTTTGGCTTCATTCTGCTTTGATCTCATCCCAAGGGATGCAAAGTACGTATTCGCAAGTTCCAGTAACGTATCGTCTCTGAGAAGACGCAGAATCTCCTCTGTCCGCAGCACCGATAGATGTTTCTCTAATTCCTCTCTTGACATCATCTTGGCTTGAGGTATGAGGACTGTATTTTCTTTGGAATTGGATGTGATTGATTGGGGAAGCTTGGAGGAAATTGATGGGGTTTATAGAAAGGAGAATCGAGAGGGAACAGGAGGGTGTGTCTTTATGGCGATGGGGTGAGCGTTGAGGGTACCTAGTGGGGAGTTGACATTTCTTGGCCTAACAACAATACAGAACGGCGTGTGAGTGAAAAGTGAACTAGCAAAGCAGGGGGAGGGGGTGTGCTTGGTGGCGCAGTGGGGTCAAATCTAATTCACCCCAAGCTGTGATCTAGGTAGGCTTGGTAGGATACAAACGCACACACCCTACCTAGACCCAGATCCCGAACTAAAAAGAGGAGGGAGAGTGGGAATTAGCATACATTGAGTCAAAGCCTAGTCAATTCTATCTATCTTGCATTATCGTATGCACCAGCGGATGCCCCGCGAAAGAGGTAGTACCTGTAATACATTTATTGCGTCCTTCAGGGCGGCAAGGCAACTGTGAGCGGAAAAGTCATCATAAAAAGATTCTGTTCGATTTCATCTGGGTCTTCTCCAAATCGAAGCGCCCTAATTGCTGTAGTCAAGAAAGGAAGTGTCAAATTTCCATTCACATCAGAAACTGGCTTCTTGACCTAAGATCAGATTTGTTGTTAGCTATGCATAGTCTGATGGTGAATTGTAGAGTCAAATCTTACCATAGGTAGGTTGTAGAGATACTCTTGGTCCAAATGATGTACTGAAGTAGCCGTCTGGGGATTTCGTTAGATCTAGGTGTCGTAATCTGGCCTGAAAGAACTTACTTCTGGAGCAGGAATGAAGCACGGATATTCACAGCCAGTTTGCATTGCCAAGTCTCTGAACTGATTCTTACACTCGTCTGGGGCTAGTCGAGATCGTCGGCGGTTTGCCTAAAAAAAATATTGTCAGAGGTGTTTTTTTCCAATAGTAGAATTTGGAAGAATTACCTGATCAAATCTGGTTCGGAGATTAGAGTAATACTCGCCAAACACCGCGGTTAATAATGCTGCAGAACTAGGGAGTCTGAAAACAATGCAAATATCTTGTTTGCTTTTGTGTGTTGATTTCGGGAAAATAGGCCGACATAAATTCTTTATCCATTTGTTCCAATGAGAACCGGGTATCTTCTTACAAGGATGCCAGAAAGGAGCTCGAGCCCAATCAGCTCGCCCGACTTTGCTGAGAAGTATCTTCCCATTGCGGGAGAGCCTAATTTCGTCAATATGAGCACCAAAATCGGTGCCAGGGAGAAACCCTTTATCGACATTCCTCTGAGCTAGCCTCCAGGCTGAGCGAAGGAATAATGCGACTCCTTCGTTGTTAGGGCACGCCGAGAGTGCAAAACTCCAGGAATGGTATGCTGGTATCCGTGAAGAGATCATATAAGTGGCAAAAAGTATGGTTGTGGCGGCGCAGGATACCAGTGACGCTACTTGTAGTTTGTGATCTGACGGGGGCAGCCACGTCTCTGTTGTCAAAAGCATAGCCATTAATCCCAAGTTGCCAGCGTAATGGCATTCTGCGGCATACTCTCTATTCCAAGTTGCGATAATTGTCCCATCTTCGAAAGTCGTAATTTCTTCTTCTGAAGATACGCCTTGATGAATGTCCCTCACAAATATAGACACACAGCTTGTGTACCAAAGTGCTATCGCTCCTTGAACGGCGATTATTGGTTCGCTTTTTGTTTGAGCGGCGATAGTGCGAATTTTTGCGATAATAGGATTATCGCCTTGCCAAAAGCACAGAAGATGATTCACGATCTCTAAGGATGCGGCGATGATATCTGAATTTATTAGTATTAGTCTTGATCTCAGAATGGCTGTCAAAATACTTACACTCCAGGCTGGGTGGCTGCTCAGTGTCCAGAAATTTGTTTTCGCGAAGAAATACTTCGACAGATTTAAGCCGGATCCTGGTAATATCCTTCTGAGGGACATCAGCCTCAAAGTTCTTCCACATAGGCTCAAAACTGCAAATATTCTCCATGGTGAGTGATGGACGTTAGTGCGAGGAGAATTAGATGGTAATGAAGAAGATAAATATCTTGATACTGGTTGAATATTGGCAGTTCGACTTTCAAGGTTTTTTTTTTTTTTCCTGCGTTTACTGTTTCGCCCCTCGCCTGTTTTCAGGTTTGCTTCACTTTTCGTTGACCCCCCTTCTTCCTTCTGTACCCCCACAGCTCTGAATCATTAACTTAGTACCTCCTACTGCATATACAGATACTTTTCAAAGCAATCCGGCCTACAGCATAATTCCAACAACCTTCAAATTATCGTCTCTAAAACTATACTGCTTCGCCGATAACTCAACATGCAGCCGAGATATATCACGGATCAAGTCGAAAATACTCTGCCAGATGTCCCCATGACATTCGTGAGATGCGAATCTCAGGGAGATGTTCATGTGTTCATTCCAGAAGCGTTCGATTTAGACCTAGTCACTACAGTCGCCGAGAACTTCAGGTATGAATTCACAATAACGATCATGATCATGCTCTTACCTCCAATAGCCGCAAAGTTCAACAGCCAGTCAGAGTTTTCCATGATGAAATACTGCAAAAGTTCAGACTCTGCCCAATCCCAGAAGGATCCACCGTGGACACATCCAGCTACGGCGTATTCCATTTTCTCTGTGGTAAGCGCAGAACAGGAATGTTACACAGAGTAGAGTCGTCCCTAATGATTTCCAGATAAATCTGAACCCAAGTTAAATCTCCCGAGCAATGATCAGCACGAAGCGAAACGCATTCCACGCCCTCGCAACAGTTGGATCTTATACCGCCAGTTTTTTTCAGCAGAATTCACTAAATGTTATCCAGGCATAACGGCGTCAGAGCTTTGTAAGTGTGCCTCAGTACCCAACAACATCAGTATCTACAGAGGCTAACGCACCGTTGCATTCAGCGACTCTCATCTCTGCGAAGTGGAAGAGCGAGCCACCCCATGAGAAGAAGTTTTGGAACGATTTGGCAGAACAAGAGAAGCGCAATCACAAACAAAAATACCCTGACTACAAGTACAGGGTGAGGAAGCCTCAAGCAAAGAAGAAGCAGGGGAGGCAGACTGCGGGCATCGCTGGATTGGAGACAGATTGGTCGCCACAAGATCACGCGTCCGCCTGAAGTACTTAGTACATAGTCTTAGCTCTACTTGAGCTTCATTGCTGTTAATTTGCCATATAGAGCTGTTAGGTAACAGGACAACAGACACTCAGATTCCACGATTCCTTCATCTCTATTCTACAAGATCATACACGGCAGTCTCCCAAAGCATCGCGTTCCAAATATACTTCTTCAGGCATCGACATTAGATCTCCCAGGCCTATTCCTTCAGCAAATGCCAATACCAGATCTATTAGTTACCTTCTTCTGACATAGACACTAAATCTATATACCTCTACTCTCTTCACATGAACGCCGCCGAACATCCCGTAGATTTTCGTAGAGGAATATTACGGATGCCACTCGGCATTTCAGGACACCATGAATACGAGTCCAATGCCGCCAAAACAGTTACAGTAGCAAGCAGACCTGTGTGCTCTTAATGGGAAGAAAAATGCCGCGGACTCTGCAGCCCAGTACGCAGATGCATCCGAGCTCAAATGCAACCAGCGCTCTGCTACGATGGTGATCCGTTCCAGTCGCTACTCCAAATGAAAGTACCGCAACGCCACTCAGAGCCTCGTTCTTTTTCGCCAGAGGGGCCTAGTGGTCGGGCGCAGATATAGAATGACCGTCCTGGAGCAAGCGTCAGCCACAAGCCTGTCTGAGCACGTGGTGAATATGATGGCGTCCAGGCAAACAAGAAGGGTGAGGGCGTGTCTCCATCATTGAATCTAGCAACCAACAACATCCACTAAGAGAAGAGGTGTGGTGGTGAGAGCGAACGAGCCAACAACTGAAAGTCGCAAAAGCAAAAAGCAAAAGCATAAAGCATAAAAATAACTCGCCAAATGCCAGAGCCATGTTCGGAATAGTCATTGGACTCGGCTGAAAACATGAAGGTGGAGGAGGGGAAGAAGGAGGAAAAGAAAAAGAAAAAAGGAAAAAGGAAAGGAAAAGAGAAAAAAAAAAGAGGACGTACCACAATTCACACCTGGTCTCTTCGTGGTGAGGCTGATACAGGGCTCATTATGCTCGCATCGGGGAAGCATCCGTCTTCCCAGAAGTTTCGACCAGGATTCCTTTGCTTGAATCGGATCAAACACTCTGGCAGCAGCTTCCATCGACTGGGTGGAGGCTTCAGGAGCTGACTTGGCTGGAAACGCTGAATCCGGCAACCCTTCCGGCCAATTACCGCCGCTTGTCTCTAGTGGCAGATTGGCAACCGGGGAAGCTAGCTGGGCCTGGTGTGACGACAGGGGCTCAGAGGACTGCGTTGTTGTTTGCTCGCCAGAAGATGGGGCGTTGGCATTGGCGCTGGCGCTGGCGCTGGTACTTGTGGTCGTGTCGCTGTCCTTTCTCCCTGGCATCCGGTTAGCGGGCGAGGGCTGAAAAAAGCCCTGTAGAGTTTTTTGGCCTTTGATGCCAGCGCGAGAGCTTCTGGCATTCTTCCTTTCCGTGGCGCCCAGATTAGTGTTAGCACCAGTGTCACCCACTTTGTTGCGTTTTGGAGAGGGTGGTTGAGCACGATCGACGGACCCCGCAGCACGTTTTGTGGATTGCGCCTCTGGCCCCGACCCAGTTGGCGATTTCGAATCTGCGGAGTGGCTAGCGCCGCTCAGTCCGAGCCTGTGATGAGCGTGGCTCGTCGTCGTCTTCGTCTGGCTGCCAGTCTGCTCCAAGCGTGCCAAGTCGGCCACTGGCTCTCCTTCTGGGGTAGACTCTGTGGCGCTGGAAGGCGCCAGTGACGAAGAATAGCTCGACGGCTTAGCGCCAGCTTTCTTCGTAAACATGTCCCGGATGCTCTGTCGCCGGTCGAACTCAGGAATCAGCTTGGCTGATAAAGGCAAGACGTCCTTGAGATGCCATTCACGGAGGCGTCGACCGTCCCTGTCAATCATGCCAGCTGGGTTGACAAGGTTCAGCAACGGCACCTTTTCGGTGCCAGTCGTAACGACATCAGCTAGCGTAGCAAAAACTGGGCAGTGATCAGATCCCATTAGGCCCTCCTGGATGTTGGCCTCTGTGAACCAGTCTTTCAGCCCATTGCTGCAAAGCACGTAGTCGATGCGGCTGCCGTTGTTGGCCGGCCGTGTGTTTCGTTTCGTATCCCAGCATGTGTTCATGCCCTCTCGTGCGGGGTGGAATTCTCTGCATAGATCCCACAGCGCAGGCTGCTCCCGCCCTTCATCCCGATCTCCTTGCACCGTGCCTCCGTAGACCAGATGATTGAAGAGGCGGCGTGAAGGTAGGTTCATCCACTCCTCTATGCTCAGACCTTCTTTTCGAAGGTTCTCGACAACGTTGGTGGAGTCGGGCACGGAGCGACTCACGTTCAAGTCCCCCACCAAGACCACCTCCTTGCCCTCAGCGACCAAGTTTCGCACCCTAGCATCGAGGGCCTGCAGAAACTCCATGCGAAATTCCACCCTTGACTCATCGCGGTTAGCCGGGCTGTAAACACCCAAGAGCACAAAGGCAGGAAATTCGAGAATGACGCATCTTCCTTCGGAGTCCAGTAGCAGTTCGTCGATGTTTCCTGGGAGCTGCCCTGGTCTTGGGTAGCCCCCAATCTGTTGGTCTTTGGGGAGGTTCCGGAACTGTGTCGATGATTTGGGAGGACAGAGCACACCCAATATGCCTTCTTCAGCCCTAATAGGTGCACAGGTGGCATTTCGCGTGTATATGGCAACGCCAGAGTACCCTTTGAAGCGTCATGTTAACTGCTACCTGCTACTCCTGTGGACACCACGACGACGTTGACTTAAATGCACCTACCTTTCTTGTGCCTTGGTAGACTGAAGTATACGTCCCACCCAGGAACCAGAACCATATCATCCGTCAAGTCTTTCCGCTGAATCTTGGTCTCTTGCATCACAACAATGTCGGCTTCGAGAATATCGAACATCGCCTAGGTGGGAGATGACGTATTAGTAGCGGACCGACTTTGGTCAGGATACCTTACGAACCTGAAAAGTACGCTTTTCTCTCCATGGCTGATACCCAAATGGATTTCTTCAATTGTATAAGTCTATAGATTCGCTGCAGGCGTGCGAGAAATGGCGAGACAGACCTTATGCCGTTGACTTAAAATTTGTCAGCGTCGTGGTTATTGTCAACGGATATTTTTGAAGTTCTTACCGTTCCACGTCGTAATACGAAAGCCCATCTTACCTAGAACTATTCCTTCACTCTTGAACACTATCGCAATCTAGCCACTCTTCCACCGCGTGTCGCAACGAGAACATCCCGCTTCACTGGGCCGAATGGGATGAGAAGAATCGAGGACGGGAGAATGCGGTTGAGCGAAAGGAGATCCGTGCGCATTAAACGACTGATGGCGCCCAGAATCAATCACATCGGAAGGATTGGCAGTTGTAATACAGTCGCAGAGGCTCACATGCGCCGCCAAGGCACTGCATAGCAATTCATAGAGAAGACAGGCAGATGAAGCCGCCCCACGCATCACGAGAGCTTACCAGCTTCTGCGCGCGAATACGTCACGAGATCACGTGATAGTATCAGATTGATGGTGGCCTGGAGATTGAGGCATCCATGGCCTGGTCTAGCCGAAGCTCCATCGAATATGACCTGATCTCACAATCTGCACTTTATAGACTCAAACATCGACGAATTCAATCGCCCACGATGTTTGCCGCCCGACAGGTTACCCGCAACGCCCCGCGCTTTGCTGCGCAGCTGCGCACTCCCATGCAGCGCCGCTTTGCCAGCACCGCCGAGAACGAGTTCATCGCTGAGCGCCAGCACATCAAGGAACACGCCAAGGGCACCACTGGTGAGTGTTCAAGGTCCCGGTCGCACCAATTGGGTTTGAGGGAAGCTTCTAACTGTGTGTCTAGAGCTCTGGAAGAAGATTTCCATCTAGTACGTTCACCGCCGGCTCTCGATTGAGCGAATTTCTACGCCGCCCAGCGATGGATGAGGGGAAAAGCTCTTTGAATGCGCCGGATACGTTTGGATCAAGACAAAGAAGGCTGACAAGGTCAAAGCGCCGTCGTTCCTGCGCTGGCTATCGCCGGTGCCAATGCCTACTGGCTGTGGACTGAGCACTGGGAGCACTGGAGCCATCTTCCTCCTCTGCCCGAGCGCACCGAGTACCCCTACCAGAACATCCGCACCAAGAACTACCAGTGGGGTGATGGTGACAAGGTGAGTCGTCGTCCTGCCGTAAATTCTGTGATCTGAATGCTAACTAGTATCACAGACTATCTTGTAAGTTCTTTTGCTGCTCGTCCTCAAGAGCAGGGTTTTACTGCGATCGCCGTCCCACCTTTGGCAAAATACTATGACGAAATGCGTGTGCTAACCATGTTGGAAAAAAGCTGGAACGAGAACGTCAACTACCACAACAAGGACAAGACCAAATAAGCTGGAACAATGGCTCCCGGAGGAAAACTGCTAGTATTTGTAGATTACCCTTTTTGGGACCGCTCTGTATATTTCCCTTGGAGCTTCAATCGATTACACTGTGGCTGAGGAGAGAGACTTCCATGTTGTGTTTGTGACATGGCGACTGAGCTTGAACCTTTTTTCAATGTACATTATTCCCCTGTGTCCCCACCTAGTACTAACCTACTGCGTACGTCCAACGCTTCTGAATGGCCTCCATTTATACCCCAGCCCCGCAGCAGAAAGCCAGCTCCCACCTGCTATTGCTGCATTGTTCTACTGATCACATACTTTTACCGCCGCTAGGTATATTTGTAACTGAGATTTTAATAATAAAGGAGTTGTACAATATTTGGCCATGATTCTCCGAGAAAATCCCGGCATCATTCACGAAATGCTTCTTCCTCCCGATCTGGTATGTACTGCCACCCACGATCTGAGAAAGGTTATATTTGGATTAGGTAAGCTGTTTTTGAACCTCCAAGATACCTCAGTAGCGCTTTACTCCCTCCAACGCGTCCAGCTATCTTATCCAAGGTACTACCTCTAATACTTCATATCACGTCAAATATACTTGGCTTCCCCGACATGAAAGCGTCAATAAGAAATTGACCGGAGGCGCTTCTTGATCTATTGTTCTCCGCATTGCTCCCTTGTCCAACCTTCACGCAAAGTCTCACACGCTAAGCTGCCAGCTAGCTGTAATATGGAAAAGCATTGAGCTTTCCGGGCTGGGCTTTACAATCACGATTCCACCTGCTGGTAGTCGCAGGATTCCCAGTATTCTATTCCAGACCGGGTGTCTCAAGATTCACCATGTCGCGATATCTCACGCCGGCCAAGGTTGGCCTTCTTGTCCTCGTTGAGCTCTACGTTGAAGAGGCGATCCCCAGCGATGCAGTCGTGCCTGTCCTGTCATTCATTGCGTCTCATATGATAGGCTACGATCCCAACGGCCCTTCTACAAGCCAAGCGGCGAGATGGACAAAGGCTGAACGCGCCGTCAGTCTGGTGGTCTCGATTAAAGACTTTGAAAAGCTTCTTAGCAGCTATCCATTGTTGATGGGCTTACCCGGGAAGAGACTATGGGACCAATTTCTCAATAATCTGTGGGGGATTGATTCGCTTCACGCACTTGAAGATTTCTTCGCAAATCTTTCGTCAATGTTTCCCAAATCAAAGGAGGAGCTTCGAAAAGAAGGCCTAGATCCTGACGCACCCGAGCTGGGCGTCAAGCTCTCTCACAACTCTCCTCTTGGTGCTTTCATCCGCAGAGCTCGCCTTGAATACCAACGTCTTCAGTTCCATGACTGTGCCGAGCTATGGAAGGATTTTGTCCGCTATCGACAGCCGACATCTCACTACCAGAAACGGAAGAACCCGGACTTTAGCAGATACAGCTTCGACAATGTGTTGCTGCGTGGCGAGCTGGAGGATTGGGATGTCGACAAGGTTGCGGGCTTGGCATCAGTAGCATATGGCGACATGTTGGCGGGTGATCGCACCGGAACACTTCCCGTCAGCTTAGAAGACGTTGAAAATCTACTAGACTTTCAAATTGAGCAGATGCAGAGTAAGGCTGCCAACAACATGGAGACCAATTCTCCTGATCCATCGCCATATGTTTTTGCTGACGGTTTAATACGCAGAGTACGGCAACAGGATACCTTTGGAGATTCGGCACCAGTTTCACGACCTCCTTAACGATACCTTCCTGATCCCAAGTCTTACACACTATATCACGTAAGCCTGTGCTCTGTCTATTTGCTCTTTGTCTTCTGATGGCGTGCTAAAAATACGTGTTCAGCTTCCTTGATGCTTGGAGAGCTGGAGATTATCCGACTGCATTCGAGTTTCTACACCGTTATTTCGATTACACAATGCAGCATCGTGATCGTCTCTTTTACCAGTACGCTCTGATGAATTTGGCTGTTTTGCAAGCCGACTTTGGCTGTTATAAGGAAGCCATGACGGCGATGCTTGAGACAGTAACCGTGGCGAGGGAAAACCGCGATATGACTTGCCTCAACTTCTCCCTAAATTGGTTATTCCACTTTGGACAGGCACATCCAGAGCTCATTCGTGGTCTACAATCAGATAACCTGCTCGGTACGGGGAAAGAAACGCTGGCCTTCCTCCGAGTCAAGGCCAGAGAATCTGGGATGTGGACTCTCTGGAGTTCTGTGCTGCTAAGCGAGGCAAAACTCTGCCTTATCAACGGCGACAGCATCGCGACCGCCCTTGAACACATGGTAAGAAGCTCGCAGATTATCGTGGAAAAGAATATGAAAGGCATGTTTGGGGCGCACCTCAGCTTGTACTCGTCGCTCTGGGGTAGGCTCGGCCTAGGCCATCTAGCCGCCGTCTCGTGTGAGATCTTTTTACGTTGTCACACCTACCATTCCATGTTCGATGACGAGCTCAAGATACTCAGCCGGTTCTGTCTAGCGCTTCTCGACCAGGGGAAATATCGCGAGGCCATGGAAGTTCTTGACAACGTCGACGAAAACTCGTTGCGCTCATGGAAGCCTAGCCAGTATTGGTATAAATACAGGGGGATTATACGACTCAAAAGGGACTTACATCATGGTAACTTGGATGGAGCAGAGCAGCTCTTGGATCAGTTTCTCCAATCCAAGGGCGACGACTTCGAACCCGACCTGGCCTTTGTGATTGACACCGCACATATAGACTACTTGACACGCCGTGGAGACCTATCATCAGCCTCTGAAAAAGTAGACAAGATGATATCGGAGCTTCAAGATGAGAATAGGGACATATGCCTGCGTGTCAAGGCACTTCTTATCAAAGTTTCGCTTCTAGATCGATGTGGACGGTCTCAGCGTGCATTTTCGGTTGCTCTCCGAGCGGCAAACTTGTGTTCACGGGCGAGGCTGATGTCTCTGCTCTGGGCGTCAATCGGCGCCATAGCTAATATACTGGTATCCATGGGGGAATTCGAAGCCGCCACACAGCTTCTCACTGCTGCATTACCGCGCAGTCTAGAATGCGAATCTCCAGCCCTCGCAGCGAAACTATATGCATACCTCGCTGATGCTAATATGGGACTAGCAGGCCAGTCCCAAGACGAAACCAGAGCTAGTGAAGATGGAGAGGCCCCAAAACGGGACCGGGAAAGCAGGGGAAGTGAAGCAACAAAAGCAGCTATCCAACGACGCGATGAATATTTAAATAGGGCGGCGATGGCGGTCCAAAGGGCATTTGACGAGTACTCCAGCATTGAAGATATCAACAGCCAATGTGAGATGATGGCGAAGAAGGCCGTAATCATGAAAGTACTGGGGGATATGGCCTTGGCTGCAGATTACGCCGCAGCATATGTTGGGCTCAAGAAGAAGGCCGAGTCACTGAGTTTACAGAGGGGGGAAACTGGATAACATCCTGAGGAGCGGAACGGAGGTTGACTAGCCATGCGCGAGGGAAACTGTAGCATGTGCATCAAGACACCTTGTCACCAAATAATCTTACCCTGAGGATACAATCTGAGCATGGGAAAAGTAAACCATTAATAGGACGCATCTTCTATGGATAAAAACATGACGAAATACACAGTAATATCACCAAAATGACTAGGCCGTGAAAGCAACGATCAGGATATCAGGACTACATTGGTAAATGTTGTTATGTTCAAGAAGCTCGCAGACAGAGAAGAAGAAAAGAGGGAACAGCCTTCTATTCCTCTTGGTAGGAAATCTTCCGCATTTCGCCGAGACGGTGTCTTGCTGAAGCAAGCGCGTTTTCCAGTTGCAAAATCTCCACCTGTGATGGTAAAAGTGAAAAGTCACTCCGGTCAGCTCATGTTCATCAGTGTTTAGAGATAGAAACAATTGTCGGCTTACCTGTTGCTCCATCTCGCGAACCTTGAACTCATGTGCTCCAAGCTTGGAGTAGTCTACCTGGTCCTCCTCTTGGCTTCGCTCACGAATCATGCTCTGGACTTGGCGCACCAGCGATCGGCATGCTGCTCCAACAGCCTTGCTAGCTTGCTCCAGATGATCCTGGCTCTTGGACATGAAGCCGGCCTTGACTCGGCTAGCTGCCACCAACTGCGCCGTAGACGCTGCGACGTCGTTGGATGCGACAATCAGCTGCTCTGGGCTGTTGCGGTTGGACAGGACTCCGTCCGCTGTCTCGATGAGCGTATTGGTTGACGAAGCTACTGCCTTCGCCGCCGAGATGAGACCCTCGGTCCACCTGTTGTTCTTCTTGTAAAAGGCTGTTCGCGATGATGAGCCTCGCCCGGCTTGCACAATCTCCTGCTGTGTCGCCGTTGCCGCGCGAATGAGCTCCGCGATGGCCGTTGTGATGGCTGTAGCAGCATCCAAGATTGAGTCGTGCACCTTGACCTCGTACGAAGTGTATCCATCACGAGGCTTGTTCTTCAGCTTAGCAAGGCGAGCCGCCGCCGCCGCAATGGCGTCAGCCGCTTTGCTCAACTCGGAGTCGACCAGGTCTCCCAAGTCTCCCTTGTTGTTCATCAACTTGCCAAAGCCAGGAGCGAGGCCCTCGACCAGCTTGTTGAGCTTCTGCAGCTTCATCTGCACATCGTTGTTGCTGTTGATGACAACGTCTGTCTTTTGCAGTGGCTCCATGCCTTCCAAGCGGAAGCTCTGTAAGCCCCTGAAAAACTGCACGGTAGATTGGGCCGATTGCCTTGCGCCTTGCATCAGCGCGTCGGTCTTTTTGTCATCCGTCGCTAGGCGCACCACACCCTTTGTATTGCTGCACACATCGGCAACAGCTCCGGAGAAGACATTGATGGCCTTGATCAACTCTGAGTGTGTGCTGTTAGGTCCATCAGCGATGAAGTTGTTGAAAGCAGTGGCAAACTCCATTGCGCTTCCAGACGCCTTCTCAATCTGAGAGAGGACATATGTTGGCGACGCATTCTGGTTACCGGCTTGCATGGACGAATCCAACTCGTAAAGAGCGTCATCCACTCGCGCGACACCGGCCTGCAGCACTGAATCAATAATGTCGTTAATCTTATCCAAGTTGGATAAGATCAATGCGTCGATTTGTCCGTCCAAAGCATGATCTGTCTCTCCCTGGTTCTGCTTCAGCTCGTTCAACTCAATGAGGGTCTGATCCATTCCTGCTTTGTACACCTCAAGCTCTTCTTCTTTGTCGCGCAGGAGCTGTTCGAGATCGGAATCGCCATCTCGGATTTTGCTCTGAGCCTCCTCCAAGGCCCGGGACTTAATCCGCAGTGCCTCTTCCAAGTCACTCATCTCACGGTTGTACTTGGAGAGCATTGTGGATAGCTCGTTGCCCTTGCTACGCTCAAGATTGTCGGCCCGATCTTGCGCCAAGCGGAGCTCTCGTTTGAGCTTCTCTACCTCATCCTTGCTGCTTCCGCTGGCCCGATCCTTGTCGTGAAGAGCTCGGTCACGCTCTCGGATCATATCAGCTAGCTCAAGATTCTTCGTCTTGATCTCTCGCTCCAACTTTTCGCGCTTCTCAATGGCTTCCTGGGCGCTTGCGGCCTTGAGCTGTACTGCCTTGAACTTTTGCAGGAGATCCAGGTGCTCGTGTCGAAGCTGAGAGTATAGCTTCGCGAGGGACTCATACTTTGATCTCCAAGTGTTGACTTGCTCTTGCAGCGCTTTGATCTGGTCATCCTTGCTACTCATCTGGTGTCCATAGCTGTTTTGAATTTGCATCAGCTCGCCTTCCAGAGCCTTGACACGTTGATCGTATTGCTGTAGCATCAGCTGGTCACGCTCGTATTGCGCCCGTGCGTTAAGGTTCTCCCGCTCGAGTTCGGCCAGGCGACCTTGCGTCTGCCATTGCGCTTGTTGCGCAAGAAGCGCCTCCTGTTCTCGCTGCTGCTGTTCCATCAAACGCCGCTGTTGCTCTTCGAACTCGCGCTGGGCCTGCTGCTGCGCCTGTTGCTGCGCCAAAAGAGCAGCCCTCTGTCGCTCTTCAAGAACTCGCTGTTGCTCTTCGTATTCACGGTTTTGACGATCCAGTTCACCCTTCCAAAATTCGGAAATCTCATCTGGCTCCTCCGACTTGGGGGCTGGCGCAGGAGATGGCTGGCGCTCGATTTCTTGCTTTGGTCTAGCGGGCAAGGCCGGGGCATCATCATCGGTAGCAAGGAGGTTCGGCGGATCTTGCGGCAGTTTGGGGATTGTGATGAGACTTGTCAGGTATCGAAGGTTGGAACATTCGTAGTAGAATTTGACCAAGCGATAATGCTGAGCGTCGTATCGTTGACGAAGGGGCTGCAGTGCATCATCGTCACCAGTGACTATTACGGCTCAGGTCAGTACTCATTCTCTGCAGGTGGGAGTCTTGACTCACTGGAGTGCATGGCGCGCAGCATGCTGGTAATGAACTTGTAAATGCCGTAGCTCTCCTGAACCAGGGGCACCAGAGCTGCAATTCGACACTCATTGTTTCCAACATTTCTAAAATGCGAAAAGATCAATTTCTGAAACTGCTCTATCTTGTCTTGCAGCACCATCAAGTCAGAAATGGTCTCATATCCCTCGTTCGGGTCGTTGATGGCCTTAAGACTGAGGTACTCCTCATACTCAAAAGTGCCGTTGAACTCTGGGTGCTGTTGGTGAAAAGACAGCTTCGCAAGGAGGTAGTATACGTATTCGCGAATCAATGGTCCGTATCCTCGAACTCCTTCTCCGCTCATTCCGCGGTTCAGGGAATCAATCCACGAACGGTTGGCCATTGCTTCCTTCAAAGCCGAAGGATGGCCTTCCTGCAGAACTTTGTGGACAGTGATCAGAGCTTTGAATGTCTGGACTTCGTCGGCAAGAATGGGTTGGCTGCATGGAGATGGGGCGTCGTAATCAGCACAAGCTACTGCAAACAAACCAGAGCGTCCCAAGGCAACTTACACCTTCATGGCTGCCCAGAAGGGCTGCGAGGTCCGGTGATCCCACGTATAGACGATACATGCTCGCACATGTTTGCGCTTGGGAGAGATTTCATCGGGGTTGGTAGCCTTCTTGATGCTAACGGCAAGCTCCTGGTCGGTCCTAGTTGGTGCAACAGACAGAGATAAGCAAGTGTCGTCTTGAACAGTTAGATACAAATCTAGGGGAACGGGCTTGACAAACTTGGTATGCTCGGTGGTGCGTATGGAAGCCATGGTGGGCGTAATACAGCTCAAAGAGCTCGGCGGCGGAGCTTGGATAGGAGGCACACGATGGAGCAGTCGCAAGAGCTCGCACCCAAGGCGCTGGAGGTTAAAGAACAGGGACCGGTGAGGCTGTAATTTGCAGTGCTTCCGGAGAGCCGAACTGCCCCTGATCAAAAAGATTATGGCCCAATCTGCAGCACACAGAGAGGCAGAACTATGGCCAGTTCGGAATGGAGGGAAGACGAATGCGATTGAAGCTGCGGACAGGCGAGCATCGTCACCATGTGGGGCTTAGCGGGCCATTAATTACCTGGGCGACGCGGTCTTAATATTAATCCGATTTCTTTCAAGAAGCATCAGGAGGTTGAGCCTTTGTGCAGCAAAATTACATAATCTTGTCATGAGATTATACTTGCTTTATTCCTCCAGGGTAATTAATTACCTGGGTACCTAGTAGTATCATGGATCAGATCAGTGTGAGAGCTGATCATCAGAGGAGGGGGATCTGTAGTTTGGTTGGAGGCAACAGATTTGTAGTTCGGTGCGGGACTAGAGTGCGCAAACATTGTGGAATTTAGACCAGCCCTCGTGTAAACGGCGATGATGGTAAAACATTACATAGTATCAAATGTATATCCTTCAGCTCACTTGTAATAAAACTGTCATTGTAACAGTCTATTGGTGCATATGGCCTGCAATTGGAAAACAGCATTGGAACAATACAGCCCAATTGGCATGCCATCCACATGACCTACCCCATGAAAGGTAATGATGGCTTTGAACAAGTTTCCATTGCGAGCTCGCGGATCAAGCTGTTCACACAGGGAACAAATGAAAATACCCATAATTGAGTCGGCAAAGAGTGACTGCTCGGATGAGTAGACGTTATGCTTTACTTAGACAGCCAGTGTCGAGCCCACTGTTATCCCGAGTTCACAATTCGAGCTTGAGAGATATTAAATTGCCATATGATCACCATGTCTATTAGGTTGTGTCTTCAACATCAGTCCCCAATGCATCCAAAAACCAGCCAGTCACCACGGAATCAACGGGAGACACTGCACAATCTGTACAAGGTATTTGGATACTCGACTCTTCCAAGAGGAGTATTCACGGAGAATGAATGCACTCTTTCTCGATGTCATATTGTCTCATTTGCTATGAACATCAAATAAAAAAAATGCAGACCTTGGTCACATGCTGAGTTCTTTTTCCATCCGAACGCAACACCCTAAGAAAAACCGAAGCAAGCACCACGCCGACCCTTCCTTTAAATAGTGGTTTCGTATGCCAGAGGGACAACAGTCTCAGGAGGGTTGTCAGTCAGAGAGACTGTGACGGCATCCCGGGGGAGAGCAGGCTGTCGCTTAACCTGGACGGTAACGCCATCGGCTCTGGCCTGCTTCTTGGCGGCCGCGTTCGCCTTGACTCGCTTGATGAAGTCCTCACGGGATCGAGAGGGCTGGATGTGCTCGATTCGGACGTTGATGCGCTTCTCGATGTAGCGGTGCTTGACCTTCTTGTAGATGATGATGCCGACGGCGCTCTTGGTGACGTTGTAGATAACGCCAGTCTTGCCGTGGTAGACCTTGTAGGGCATACTGCCAAGTGTGTTAGTTTCCTCTTGAATTTCGCAATGTCCAGACTCCCAAGCACAAGGTTTCCTTACCCCTTCTGGACAGCACCGTTGGCCTTGATGTCGACAATGTCACCGACGCTGGGCAATTGTTAGCTGGCTTGATTTCGTGCGCCAGAGATTTCTCGGACTGCACTCACTGGTACACCTTCAGGTAGGTGTTCAGGGCGATCATGCCCTTTTGGCGGAAGTCCCTGCTGAAGGCATACTGCAAACCCGTTAGCAACAGCGTCTTCTTCAACATCACCACTCCATCACAGATAGGATAGACCAACTCGGGTGCCCGCTCGCTTTCCGTAAGAGTGACCCATCGCGCCTGATTACCGTCGATATTTCGTTCGAGGATTGACGAGAATGGAGTTGAAGCTTTGCTAATTTGGCGTGGTGAAATTACGCACGGCGTGTGGAAGCGAATATGCTTAGATAATCCACTTAATTTTTTTTTTCCGCCGTGGTGATAGGGCAGGCTTGTGCGATTTGGTGGAAATGGCACATGTAGCCCGGCTTAGGGCTCGCTGCGGGCGGTCACGTGGGTGAATTTCGGCGCCAAATTTCCTATCCACACAACCTAGATGATTTTCGAGATCACCTGCGCAAAAGTTCACCAGTAGCCACCAACTCCAGGAAGCAAGTCAAGTGAGTCTTGAGAAATCTCAATTCTGACGATCCAAGTCATAATCTCTGACTATTATACAGAATGGCCCCTCGTGCGCATTCCAAGACCTCGCGTGTCCCTCGTCGACCCTTCGAGTCTGCTCGTCTGTCAGTATTCACCGGCCACTGAACTTAGAGCATGGCTCTGTTCAAGTCGATTGTGACAAGGAAACTGACATGTTTTCATCAGGGACTCGGAGCTGAAGCTCGTCGGTGAATATGGCCTGCGCAACAAGCGTGAGGTCTGGCGAGTCGGTTTGACTCTGTCCAAGATCCGTCGTGCTGCCCGGTAAGTTTTTGTTGCCGTAGCCACCTCGAAGCGTTTTTCAAACTAATGGTCGATTCCTTGCAGTCAGCTTCTTACCCTCGACGAGAAGGACCCCAAGCGACTTTTCGAAGGCAATGCCCTGATTCGCCGTCTCGTCCGTGTCGGTGTCCTCGACGAGTCTCGCATGAAGCTCGATTACGTGCTCGCCCTGAAGATTGAGGATTTCTTGGAGCGCCGCCTGCAGACCTGCGTCTACAAGCTCGGCCTTGCCAAGTCCATCCACCACGCCCGTGTTCTGATCCGCCAGCGCCACATCCGCGTCGGCAAGCAGATCGTCAATGTTCCCTCTTTCATTGTCCGTCTCGACTCCCAGAAGCACATTGACTTCGCCTTGACCTCACCATTCGGCAGCGGCCGTGCTGGTCGTGTCCGCAGAAAGAAGGCCAAGGCCGCCGAGAAGGGCGAGGATGGCGAGGAGGAGGAGGATGACGAGTAATTGCATCACATATTGTGCTAATGACTCTCCTACATAAGAAGCTGGTGGTGACTGAAGGATATCACAAGCAGGGGAAAAAAGGTTTCTCTTCCTAGCTTTCGGCGTTGGCCAAAGGATACAATGGAATGATTTGAAAAAAAAAACATGAAAACGTAATTACCACAGGGATTTGACATGCCGTTCGTGAAAATGGAATCCCACGTCTGCTGTGAATGAAGTACATTTTGATGTCCGTAAAATGTCTGGCGAGGGTATTGGTTTTGTAAAGAAATATGTATATGCCAGAAGATCGCTAACAATGATGATTAAGTTTATGTACAAAGTGATGTCCTTCAGCTTAAGAGCTCGTCTGTGCCTAGCAATTTTGCCATCGGATCCTGGGCAACGGTTCTCTTTCGGCGGTACTCATCCATTTCGGCTTCCGAGACCCCATTCATCATCTCTGCCTGAGTACGCTTCTTGGTCTTGACGCTTTCGGTCGTTGATTCTGGTTCAGGCTCTTCTTTCTCCGTAGGCACCGGTTCAGCCTCCTGATCCAATGCAGGAGCACCAAATCGCTGACGCTCGGCAGCCTCCCATGCTTCTTTGCCTTCTTCGCCAGTGCAATAACTGTTCTTGATGAACGAGTGACAGCATGCATAGCCCCATTTGAAATTTGACCACCAGCTGCCCCAGACAGATGTATGGTTGTTGATCAGGGTATCCTCCACGTATTTTGATTTTGCGCTCCTGAGAGGGGCTCCCTTGATAAGACCTGCCTCATCGTACTCAACAAACGTTTCAGATTCCGCAATGGCCATATTGCGCAGTGCGGCCGGCATTGCTTTATGCCCATCGCTCCCGTACTTGTCCAAGAGTTTTTGTTCCCGCTCCATGCGCTTCTGCTCTGCCTCTTCCGCTTGCTTCTTACGGTAGAAGGCACCGGCCGTTGGATTGGCTTGCAAGTGTTGTGATGTATCACCGCTTTTCTCTTGTGCTTCCCACGCATACCTTTGCGCCTTTTCGAAGTCACCAGCATCACCAGAGGATCTCATGAAGCCTTCTTCTGCAAATAAATCGGCTGCTTTGTCTGCCGTTGCGCCTGAATTGACGAGTGCTCTGGTTTTGGGGTCATACTTTGCAGATTCCAAGTCAAGATTGAGGAGATACTTGGCAGTGTCTTCTCGTATTCTAAGTTGTCTGGTTGCCGTGCTTTGATGCTTGCTCATGTCGTTTTCTTCAGCATATTTATCGCCGTCATCCTTCTCGTCGTCATCGTCGCCATCGGTGGTTTTTTTGGCTTGTTTTCGTAGATCCTCCATTTGGTTGTAGTCGTCGATTACTTTGCGGTATTCTCTAGCATCGTACCCGTTCCAGCGATCTCGCTTTGCATCCCACCCAAGGTTGACATCTTGGATAATTTCGTCTGCCTGAATATCCTTGCCCGTCCACTTGGCACCCTTTGCTCGTGGTCGGCTCAGACAGTCTTTGGCTTTATGTGTCATTGAACCGCAGTTTTCGCAGGCACCTTTTCGGTACTTTGTCGCGGCTGGTCCAGCCTTCTTCCCACGATCGTACCATTGCGACTTTTCATTCTTCTCTTCGCGACGCTGATGCTTGAGGTAATCATTGTCATCACCTTCTTCGCCGGCATAAAATGGCCGTTTGCTAATGAAAGATGGGATGTAAATGTTCTCCTCCTTGGAGGCGGCGCCTGTTTCCGATTTTCGAGGCGGCGGCGGCGGCGGCATGGTTCTTGAGAGAGCGGGATGATATGAAGGTAAAGCCGATTCTTTTTTGCAAGATCCAAGGTGCAACGGAAGGGAGCGGGATGATATGTGTGATGTATCGACTTTGTGAAGAAACGGGACAAGCTCAGAAAGGTTGAGATCTTGGTCGCGAAACAAGCATCTCGAATGTCAGTAAAGCGGATTGATATGCCATTATCAGCACGTGATCACGCGCTTGAGAACCCCCACCAATGACGCGAGTTGACACGCCTCTTTCATGAGCTTGTGATAATCGCGAAGCAATGCAATCGTTCACTCTCCGGCTGTTCTCGAGTCAAGCGTAGTCCTATGGATCTGTTCGCTGAGAAGAATGGGCTTGTTCCGCCTCCGTCTGAATTGTATTGATCATTACCAAGCGCTACCAAGTAGGCATGATCCGCCACTTCGCAATGACACCCAGGAAGCCCCGCCCTTGAATGTTACCAGAGTTCCCGTTATTCGGATATTTGGTTCAACAGATTTCGGCCAGAAGGTTTGCGCTCATGTGCACGGAGTATTCCCTTATCTATATGTGGAATACGGTGGCGACTTGAATCAAGATATAGGTGAGTTATGCAGTGTGGCACCCGCCTACCTTGTTGCTAAAAGATGCCGTCTATAGTTGGGGCGTTTATATACCGCCTACACCTCTCCATAGATCATGCGCTGGGCATAAGTTACCGACGCGATCAATATGGAGACAAGGTGAAGTATGTTGCGCGGATCACACTGGTGAAAGGAATACCGTTCTATGGGTACTCTGTCGGCTATAAGCCCTTCCTCAAGATCTACATGTTCAATCCTCTTGTGATGACACGGTTGGCGGATCTACTTCAGCAAGGCGTTATCTTGAAGCGAAAGTTTCAGCCCTACGAGGCACATCTCCAGTATCTTCTCCAGTTCATGGTCGACTACAACCTATATGGATGTGATTACATCGAATCGTCGCAAACGTATTTCAGATTTCCAGTTCCTGCACACGATGCGAATAGTCCCACGTCTTCACATTCCTGGAATGAGCACACTGTTCCTGTTGCGTTCATCACGAATGAACTCACACTCCCGCGAGAAAGTTATTGTTCGATTGAAGTCGATATCGCTGCCCAAAGTATCGCCAACAGAGGAAAGGTCCAGGAGCGACGACTTCACCATGACTTTACCGAGTTTATAAATCCCCCAGCCGGGGATTTAAAGCTTGTCTCTAGTATGGCTGGACTTTGGAAGGCCGAGGCTCGAAGGCGCCAACGCCAAATTCCATCCGGCCAGACGCTTGCCCAGCATTTCGGATCTTCTTTTCCACGAGAGGCCCTAGTGTCGATGTCGGCGGCGGACTCTCGATTATCCCAACTGCAGGCTTGGATGCATGAAGAAGAGTATCGCCAAAAGGTAGATTTCTTGATTTCCAAAGAAAGAGAGCAATGCGACGAGTCAGAGTTAAGCCTAGATACCTTTTTGAAACCGTTACTCCAGGAAAGCTCCATTAAAACAGCGTTACAGTCTGTTGAAGATCTCTACCCTTCTAATATATTGCCTATACTTGGGCTCTCTCCCAGTGCAGCACAGGCAAACAAGGATCCTAGTAGCAGTATCGAGGTTGATGAAGCGAAACTCCAGCTATCTCAGCTAGATGAAGATGACCTTCTCGCAGCGGATTCGGATGCATCCGATTTAGAACAATTAGAACAAGAGATTGGAAAGGAGCATGGGGATGAACCAATGAAAAATATCGATCACTTGTCGCTTAACCCCAGGAGGGTGGAATTCGGCAAAAAGCCCGAAACTGTGGGATTCAACATGCGGATCCTAGGGGTTGTTGAAAGCGGTTTTTCAACTGGCCAGATCACACGAATCCCCGTACCATCTAGGCTTGTTGAAGCAGCGCAGCGCAACCAGCTTACCCATAAACGTGGTGGAAGAGCTGTGACTAGTCAAGGGATCAAAGCAGTCAACAAACGGACGGCATCGTGGCCACCGAACGATAACTTCACCAAAAAGGCTAAACATAGTTCTGCATCCCCGGAGAAATCTTCGTCCCTTTTAAGAGGCGCAGATGAACCAAGCTTTCTTTACCAACCACAACCTTTGTCTCAATCTACCAGCATTCCCCGGTCATCGCAGCGCAATTTCAAGGAGGAGAGATCCAAAGCTGTTGGCCACGTTGTGACTTATGCTATCCCTCCACCCTCTGCTGCCGATGTTACCTGGAATAGCGAACATGGCCTACCAGAAGTCATATACCAGGATGCCTTCTATAGCAATGAGAAAGACCTTTCATTGCGACGGCGGGAATATGCCGGTAAGGAGTTTCAGCTCATCAGTGATACCCTACCATTCCTACCCGAGTTTGACCCAACCGGCAATTCTTCACAAGTCTGGAGCCAAAATGCCGAGACAGGGCTCTCCCAGAAAGTTCGCATGAGGCACGAAGACCAGCGATTGAAGAAGCTCTGCTCGTGGAGAAGCTGGGAGATTGCGCAACCCCCTCCTTCGTACGAAGAAGTTGCCGGGTGGCTGATTCAGAATGATGCCGCCGGCGTCGTAACGACCAAACCAAGATTAAGCCGGCCATGGCTCTCTCAAATAGACGGACCAACGCCAAAATCCAAGTATGACTTTAAGTATAGCCAAAAACAGCCCTCGTCGGCTGTACCGCATGAGGCTCAATACATGAGCACAATGAGCCTCGAAATCCATGTAAATACAAGAGGGAACTTCGTCCCCAATCCTGAGGAGGACGAGATTCAGTGCATTTTTTGGCATTGGAAAGACGATGAGGCAATGGGTAACGCTGCACGTGAACTCCAAGGATCGTCCAAATCTGGGATCGTTGTTCTCTCCCGCGACGATGTTCTAGCTAGCCAAGTGAGAAACGTGGTGCCTGATGAAGTCATTCAAGAGCCATCAGAGTTGGATCTACTTAATCGAATGGTTGAGATTGTCAGATTTTATGACCCAGATATACTAACTGGTTACGAAGTCCACGGGGGCTCATGGGGCTACCTAATTGAACGGGGAAGGCTAAAGTATGATTACGACCTTTGCAATGAATTTTCCAGGATGAAGGCACAGTCAAAAGGCCGTTTTGGAAAGGATAGCGATCAATGGGGCTTCAATACGACCTCGACGATTCGGGTAACGGGAAGGCACATGATCAATATATGGAGAGCCATGCGTGGTGAAGTAAATCTTCTCCAGTATACCATGGAAAATGTGGTGTGGCATCTTTTGCAGCGTCGAATACCACATTACTCGTGGAAGTCTCTCACGTCCTGGTATCGCAGCGGCAAAGTGCAGGACTTGACCAGGCTTCTGAAATACTATCGGACACGGACTAGACTGGACCTGGAGATTCTTGAATCCAACGAACTAATCTCGAGGACTAGCGAGCAGGCAAGGCTTCTTGGCGTCGACTTCTTCTCCGTGTTCTCCCGTGGCTCGCAGTTCAAGGTTGAATCTATCATGTTTAGGATTGCAAAGCCAGAGAACTTTATCCTAGTCTCTCCAAGTCGTAAGCAAGTTGGCCAACAGAATGCTCTCGAGTGCTTGCCATTGGTAATGGAGCCTCAGAGTGCCTTTTACAGCAGCCCTCTGCTTGTGCTTGATTTCCAAAGTCTGTACCCTAGCGTTATGATTGCGTATAATTATTGCTACTCGACTTTCTTGGGGCGCATCACGGATTGGCGCGGTAAGAGTAAGATGGGTTTTGCCGAGTATAAAAGACAAGATGGCCTATTGAGCTTGTTGGAAGATCACATCAATATCGCTCCAAATGGGATGATGTTTGTGAAACCCGAGGTTCGGAGATCTCTGCTCGCCAAGATGTTAACGGAAATCTTGGAGACGAGAATAATGGTCAAGAGCGGGATGAAGCAGGACAAAGATGATAAAGCTCTACAGCAGCTGTTGAACAACAGGCAGCTTGCCTTGAAGTTGCTCGCTAATGTCACCTATGGCTACACGTCGGCCTCGTTCTCGGGTCGGATGCCGTGCTCGGAAATTGCGGACAGCATTGTACAAACTGGCCGCGAGACGCTGGAGAGAGCTACTGCTTATATTCATTCGGTGGAGCGATGGGGCGCCGAGGTGGTGTATGGAGATACTGACAGTCTTTTCATCTACCTCAAAGGGCGATCAAGAGATGAAGCTTTTGTCATCGGACAAGAGATTGCCCAGGCCATCACAGAAAGGAACCCGAAACCAATCAAGCTCAAATTCGAAAAGGTCTACCACCCTTGCGTACTACTTGCCAAAAAACGCTATGTTGGGTACAAGTACGAGAGCAAGGATCAGGCGAAGCCCGAGTTTGACGCCAAAGGGATAGAAACTGTCCGCCGTGATGGGACTCCCGCGGAGCAGAAAATCGAAGAGAAGGCGCTGAGGCTCCTCTTTGAGACGGCGGACCTGAGCCAAGTCAAGGATTACTTTCAGAAGCAATGCGAAAAGATGATGCGTGGCAAAGTATCAATTCAAGACTTTTGCTTTGCCAAGGAAGTCCGTCTCGGTTCCTACGCTGAGAACGGCCTACCACCTGCAGGAGCAATGATTAGTGCAAGAAAGATGTTGCAAGATGCCAGAGCAGAGCCGCAGTATGGCGAACGAGTCCCGTATGTGGTAATCACTGGAGCACCAGGTGCTCGGCTCATCGATCGATGTGTCTCGCCGGAGGAGCTTCTCCGCAACCCTCACTGGCAGCTGGATGCAGACTACTACATCTCCAAGAACTTGATACCGCCACTGGAGCGCATATTTAACCTTGTTGGCGCCAACGTGAGGCAGTGGTACGACACGATGCCAAAGATACGGCGCATTCATCGGACCCAAGGGGCGGGACATAAGAAGCGGACGTTGGAGGCATACATGCAGTCGGTAAACTGCATGGTCTGCGGAAGGAAAATCGCCGGCACCACGGAGTCATCGCTGTGCCGCTTCTGCCTTGCCGGGATACCTGCCTCGCTGCTGGCGCTGCAATCGAGACTCACAGAAGCGGAGCGCAAATACGACGAGACACTACGTGTATGCCAAAGCTGTGAAGGGATCAGCCCTCTGCAAGAGGTCACATGCGATAGCCACGACTGCCCCGTGTTCTGGACTCGCACGAAGCTGAAGACCAAGATGCTTCACGAGCAAGCGGTGACGACACCCATGATCAACGAGTTGAATACCAAGATGGGAGGCGTTTCGCTGAATTGGTAGCATAGTCGCCCATGAACCCGAAGGATAATACACATATGCTGGTTCACTGACAGAAGCTGGCATGCCACTAGATGAATGGGGCAATTTGTCTATACTATTGATGCTTCCCCTGCCTAAACGCCAGCGCTAATTACAAAAAACTAAATCATCCTACTTAGGTAGCCTAAGATTTGCTCTGCGCGCTTTCAACCTATGTAGTTCCCTTTCCGTTCTATCCGTCTTGTACAAGTAAATCTATAATAATAATAAAAAGAGAGGAACATGAAAATGCTCGGCATTAAAACCTTGAGTGCTTAAGATAACCAGGAATAGACTCGGCGTGCCAGATTCTAGTCATCCACCATCCATGCGGAATAATCGTCATCGTCATTCGGTTCTGGCAAAGCTGATGGACTTGGTGGAATAGGCCGGCTGGCGGGATGAGAACTCCCTGCTTCCAGGCCGTTAACTGCGTCGCCCGCGGAAACGAGAGGCGTAGATTTGATGCCACTGGTACCGGTATCGTCCTGTTGCTCCATGTCTGGGAAGTCTCTATTCCAAAGGGCAGTTTGGTGTGCCTCGTCGTCGACCGCGGGAGTGTTAGGCTGTGAGTCGTCTGGCGCAGCAACAATGAGGATATTCGGGCTATCTTCTTCTTCCTCTTGATGGCTATCTTGTCTCCTTCTCCGCGGCGGGGAAGGGCGTCTCCCTGGTGAAGGCATAGCACCATGGTCATCTTCAGTCACAAGGGCAAGCGGATCCTCCAAGATGATGGGAGGGGATCTTCGCTTTGACGTGGGAACGGGCCCTATCTTGGTGCCTCCATTTGTTGGCATCGGAAGTGGCGTCCCTGGCGGTGGAAGGGGCTGCCCTCGGCCCATGGGCTGGCTCAAGTCGACAGGGGTATTCTTGTCATTGTTCCTCATGGCTTCTCGTTGCCTTTGGAGAGCATTCCACCCCCATTGCCTTGCTTGCGCGGCTGCATTTGTGACAGCTGCCAAGGTATTCCTCTTTTGTGCTGTCACCTCACCATCGATAGAGGTTGCGGCATGGGGAGGTTCCCGCTTTTGGAACAGGTTACGGCTAAATGAGCCTGCCTGGGATTTCAGTGAGCTGGCGGTAGACGTCCGAGAGAGATCTGGCTCAGAACCCATTGTCGGTCCAGAGATTGACGCCGCATATTGTTGCAGTGGTTGGGGCGCAAGCTTGTGGTCAGCATTCATATCATCGTCCGTGTTAGAGTTGAGGTGCAGTTCTTTCGAAGAAGAGGATGACCGCCTAGAGACTAGAGTGGACTGTGACGCCTTTTTGGTTATCGGTAGCGGTCCTGGTGAGGCATCTTGGGATCTGGAGCGCAATGCCGCCATATGGTTCATGGCATAGTCTGGCGGAGATGTCGAGGGTTTGAACAGATCAGCATGGGTTATTTCTGTTCCGACAATGGGCTCAGTAGAGGTTTTAACGATCCTAGGAGAATGGACCGGGGCTGGGGGTGCAAGATCCACGCTGGTTGATGACGCCAGACCCGACAAAGGAGTCCCTAGTCTGTCTGCCTTCTTCTCAAGAGGGCTGGGCGCTGGCTCTAGAGGGTCAATTACTGTCATTCCTTGGCTCTTCTCTATGGATTGAGCATCGTCAGAGGGTTGGACAACGCCGGCGTCGACAACATCTGGTATTTCACCATCGCCAACTTGGGCCAAGGGTTCGGTAGGCTGTGGAGAGGAGGACTTGACTGCGTCGTCCCCTTCAAATATTCCACCTCTCAAATGCTTGTGTTCCGTGTTAAAGAAGGGAACGTCATCCCAGAAAGGCTGAACTAACGTCTCAGCAAAGACTTCCTTGATGCGATTTTCTATCTGACGCGTGATGACGGTATAGGTGATTTGTCTCGAGCTGACAATGGGCTCGATGGTCATTTCCAACTTTGGCATCGTCTGGAAGGAGAACCATATTCTGTTGCTGGGGGGCGGTTTGATTTTAAACAGAACATGGCCTTCCAGCCTGCGAAGAACCACGGCCAGAATCAGGTTTACTTCTCGAACTTTGAACCTCGCCCCCAAATCGATCCTCGCTGTAGCAGCAACCTCAATCCGAAAGCTCCCGGTGTATCTCAGGTCAGCCTCTACAACACATTCACCCTCGACGTTGAGATCTTTGAGTTTCAGATTGGCGAGGTATGGTGCAGCATCTCCTGTGTCTATTTGCTGAATCTTGATGTTGGTGAGGAACGACGGTGTTTTGACGCGCGAGATCTTCTTGGTGATCTTTTCGTGGATAAACGATTCCAGATCTCGGGTCTTGTACACGCCCAGGAAAATCCTACCAATGAGTGCGTTAATCCAGCGAAAGTGCGACTGGTCTTCCGACGAATGTAGCTTCTGTACGAGCGAAATGATGGATTTGAGGTCAAAGTGTTTGGGGACTGGCGCAATTTGTTCGACACCGAATGTATGCTGTTGGTTTTTCAGCATGGCAAAGTAGAAATCCTCCTTGGCCGAGCAATTTTCGGAAAACAAGTAGAACGGCTTAGATCCCTGATTGTCCGGCGTATGATCGGGTTCGTTGGCTTTTCGCGTCAGAGAGATTGCGTTTCGTTTGATGAAGAGTTCGCCTTCGGGTGTAACATCGCCTCCCGAATATATTCCTATTCTGTGGTGTGCTAGAGAAATCACATGTCGCACTTCGAGCTGCTCCTCGTCGTCGAATAACATTAGATGCCCGTGTCTGCGGTTGGTCAATACGAGGAAGGTGTTTGGTGAAGGATAAGATGTGTGGAAAAGCGTACCTGAGCACCACGTAAAAGACATTGCCCGCCTTCTTGGGCCGTTGGCTAGCGCTGCTGCTATTTTCCATAGAATTTGCGGCAGCCTTGCGATCGAAGATGCTCCTGTACATTGTCTGGTAGACGCTTGGACTGGTTGGAGTCACGGTGGCCGAGCCGATGGGTGTTGAGCGCTCCACGGGCTTTGCGTTGATGCCCATGGGGATGTATTCACGGCAGACTGCAAAGTATCCGGCGGCGACATCGATATCGGTGTTTGCTCTCTTGGATTCGCTGTTATTCCTCTCCCTCCTAGCTTCGTCAAGCGCAGTTGTGTCATCGCCGGGATGGACAATATCGCCCTCATCTTGGTCATCTTGGATGCCGAGGACGCGCTGGTAGGGTAGATTATAGTATCCCAAGATGAAAATCGAAGCAACCACCAAAGGGACAAAGGTCACGCCGCCAACAAGGTAGGCTACTAGAATCGTGGTCCAGGCAGCCATGGCGAGAGAATGGACGGACAGGCAGCTATAGATCCCACAAGGGACGATAGCGGCCCGCTACAGACTATCAAGGCGAAAACAACGCGAGGTGGGAAGAAACGATCATTATGCTGCGCTGGGGAAGAAGTCGGTCAAACGATGATAATCAAGCTGTTGCATAGCTTGAAGGTGAGCTGGCCAGAATGATGCTTGACTTGAGGCTGACCTACGTCATGTGATGCTGGGAACCGGTTAGGTAATGCCGACCCGGACCGTGTACCCTTCCGACTCATGTACCGAGGTGCTCAGCCGGATTATGCACTTGAAACAGGTAGTCTCATCAAAGAGGTACTTGGCTGTCGCACTTTGTACGGGTACTGCAGCTAGGAGGTTAGCAGCATTACCCGAAGGCTTAGCACTTGCCTGTACAGGTAGCAGCTGTCAACAAAGACCTTTGAATGAAGTTCTCCGTGCTGTTCAAATACAGCTTCAAAAGCAATCATTTTACTTGTAACATCGAGTAAAGCACTGTAGCTAGCCATATAGCACCTGCTTCAAAGCACAGTTTAGACGCATGACGCAGACGCTGTGAGCCATTTATAATGAACGGGTATACTAGATGAAACTGCCCGTAACGCACATGTCATTGAAGATCCCAGCCATAGGCCGTTGTAGTCTAGTCTAGTGAGTAGCTGCAATGAGCTACCAAAGACAGTGGTGGCAACATCCAAGGATAAAAAGCTCACCGAAAATATACTCGTATTTGATTCACTTTATACCTGGGTAAACATTACCTTCCGTTTCGGTAACATTTCCACTAAAATATAGGAAACGATCAAATTCGAAAGATTTGATCCAGGTCAGGATCTGTGATTCTCTCACACCCGTGCCTAAACTATCTAGTCTATGTAGATAAGCGCCTACAGCCAAGAAGAGGCAACATCAATAATGATCCATGAACAATACATGCTAGCCTTGACTTCGTTCTGCTTATCTAGAAAGGCAACGGCGCTATTACATCTGCCGCCAAAAAGCGCGAGAAACCTGGTGATGGGCTCCCCCACTAAGCTAAAGATCCATGGATGGGCTGACTGGAACTAGACCAGCCTGTAAAAACACGCAAAACTTTTCCTCGTGCTCTTATTCCCTGGCGCGGTCCTAGGCTATTTAGTATTTTCTTCTGTCGCTCAACAATTCCCACGTCCTTCTCAACTTTAATTCGACATAAACCAGCTGAATCGTTTTGTCTGGCAAATCGCGAGCGCTCTTTGAACAACCAAGTCGTTGAACAACCTTTGGCCGCTCAAACATGGGTCAACCATCTTTTGCGGCGTCAAACGCCATCATTTATGTGACTTATGGCTTCTTCCTGTGCGTAAAACTCAGCCTCAAACTTGCACACGCTCTCTGTCTTTGTCTACCGCTTTGAAGTGGAGGGACAAAAAGAGAGAGAGAGAGAGATGAATAAGAAGAAAAAGAAGAAGAAACCCATTTACTTGAAGCTAACATGAATGGATATGCAGCGTCTTGGGCACAGGCATTGCCTGGAGAATGAGAAAGCAACCCAACACGGAGTTTCTCTCCGGCAACAGGACACAGACTGGTCAGAACACGCAAGAATATGATGCCCTGTTCTTTCAGGCGCTCATCTTATTCAACTCTTTATTTCCCATCTCCCCCTATTTCTGAAGCTAATTTGTCCGTGTTAATTGCAGCTTGGCCTCTGGCCTTCAACTTCATCGCCTCTGGTGAGTCGCGAGCGAGGGCAATTCTCTTTGCTCCGTGAATTTTTTTTTTCCGCAGACAGAGACATGTCTACGGAGCGGTAGCAGCAACGTCAACTACAGCGCCTTGATCACACTCAAGGAAATACGAACGGAATTTCGCTTCATTTTCTTTAGCAACAAGTCCGAAAACATTAGCAACTTGCGGAAAAGACTCCCTTATCCAGGAGGCTGAATAGGTTCGTAACCCACAAAAGCAATCTTCGTCTTCTCCCCTCTCTCCCCTGCGATGCGTCTCTCTCATTCTACTACTAATCAGAGGAAATTCTGGGGGCTTCACTTCCCTTGCCTTTATAGGCACTTGGAAGGAGGAGAAGATTAAGAGATCAAGATGTCCATCGTTGGGACAAAGAGGGGGGAGAGGATGCGGCTCACTACGGGCGCCGAGTTGAAGCAGCTTTGCGAGATCCAACCCCGGGTAGATGTAACATGACTTACTTTCTACCTATGGGAGATATCGCGGCTGCATCAACGAAGCTGAGATTGTACCGTGAATACTCGATCAAGTTAATGCTTGCGTGGGAAACGTGCTGCCGCTCCAGATCCCCTTCCTTGTACCCTTTCCCGTTGTTTGTGTCATGCTGACTGCCGCAGCCTTGGGATCCGGTATCCTGTTCTCGTACCCGGAACTCGCAACTATTGCCGGTGTTCAGGGTGTCGTCGTTTACGCATTGGCGTCGGCGCTGCCCCTGCTTATTTTCGCTCTTCTTGGCCCCATGATCCGTCGCAAGTGTCCCGATGGATTCGTTTTGACGGAGTGGACGCGTAACCGATATGGTACGGTTGCTATGCTGTACTTGAGCTTCATGACGCTTGTAACCTTGTTCCTTTACATGGTTGCGGAGCTATCCGCCGTCGGACAAGTTGTCAACGCTCTTACAGGTCTTGATGGGCTCCCGGTCATCATTGTGGAATGCGTGGTTACAACCATTTATACCTGTAAGTGCCCGCATATGAGTGGAGTATAATGCGAGGATCTAGGCTAACATCTATACGCGTACAAGCTCTGGGTGGATTCAGAATCTCGTTCCTCACAGATGTCATTCAAGGAGCCATGGTGGTTGGGCTCATCATCATCGCCACCATCACCATTGGTGTCAAGGCCGAGATTGACCGCGATCTCATCGACTCCTCGGGCCTCACCAAGGCCAGTCTTGTGGGATGGCAGCTGGTGTACATTCTCCCCGTTGCCGTGCTGACCAACGACTTCTTCCTCTCCAACTTTTGGCTGCGTACCTTTTCATCCAAGACAGACAAGGACTTGTGGGTTGGCATCTCTGTTGCGACGGTGGCAGTCTTGTGTATCCTCACTCTGGTTGGTGCTACCGGTCTTATTGCTGCATGGACGGGCGCTTGGCCTGGAGACGACGACATTGACGGATCTCTTGCCTTCTTTGCTCTGCTAGAGCAGCTGCCGAGCTGGGTCGTGGGCATTGTGCTGGTCATGGTTGTCAGTCTGAGTGTCTCTGCCTTTGACTCTCTGCAGTCGGCCATGATCTCGTCGGCGTCCAACGATCTGTTCCGCAACAAGCTGAACATCTGGATCATCCGAGTGCTTGTCGTGCTTGTCATCATTCCCACTGTGGTGATTGCGCTCAAGGCTCCGTCCATCTTGCAAATCTTCCTCATCAGCGATCTCGCGTCAGCGGCTACGATCCCTGTGCTCTGCATTGGATTGATCGACTCGTTTTACTGGTGGCGCGGATTTGAGGTCGTCGTGGGAGGACTGGGTGGCATCCTGACTGTCTTCATCTACGGCGCCATCTACTACGGCGATGCAAAGAGCGGCGGCGAGCTGATTCTGCTCGAGCAGGGCCTCTATGCGGGTGACTGGGGTGCTTTTGGAGCCTTCGTGGCTGCCCCTGTGGGAGGCATCATCTGGGGCTTCATTGCTTTGGCGCTGAGGCTGGCGGTCCAGTTCACTTTGGCCAAGAGTCGGGGCGAGCGTTTCGATGCTCTTGATCGCCCAGTAGCTACGAGTGAAGAGGAGGAGGATGACACCCAGCTCGTGACTGAGATTTCGACCACTGTTGCCGGCAAGTTCTTTTGAGCTGTTGGCTAGACGGGTGAAGTCATGATGCTGGGAGCAGATGGTATTCCTCTTTTCTTGGATACGTCTAAGAGGAAGAATATGATGATGTGATTAGTGGCAGGATTGGGTAAGAAAGTTGGATGGTGGTGGTGATGGTAGCTGCAGCAGTGTTGCATTAGTGAGTGGTAGTAGTATCATTTACAGCGCAATCTGGGGGCCACCACAGTAATATCGTGGTTGTAGGAGGTAATAGTAATGTTATACTCGAAGTGGTCATAATGGAGATCTTACCTTGCATCGAATTATTCCCCTTTTGACGGCACATGACCTCGTCTCCATGTCGCCCTGCCCACGTTGTGCTGCAAACTCGGGAAGGAATGAGGTTCAGCGTGATGTAACACGGATTCGATTGGCTGTCTGGTGTCCAAAGTGAGGAGTAAGATGGGAAGGGAAGGCGGAAGCAGCCGCACTGGCCTAACCCAAACTCAAAGCCCGCTAAAGAACCCCTCCAAGCAGCACCCAATTGGGGAGGCTAGCTCCCTAACCCGTGAAAATCTACAGGCGACGCTGACGCTACAGCCTTCCCCTAATCGATCAGACGGATGGATCTGTGGGAGCTGCCACCTCTTCATTCATCGAGCCGAGCCTCGCGCAGAACCCAAACCAAACTCTCACAACAACAGCAACACTCCACATCGCTTCAGCTTTTGATCTTGATCTTTAATCTTAACACTTTTGAGCTACTTTTCTTTGCTAGGTACTCGAACTCATACTCAGCTCAGCTCAACTTACCAAGCTTCATCTCCTCGCCGCAACTCAAAAAAGCTCAGCCTTACCACTTCCTCCTCCTCCAAGCTCATGGCATAAACGACGCACTTCTCTCTCTCCGATTGGTGATGGCAAAGGCGACAACGCCGCCTCCAAGCTACGAGGCCGTGTCCGCCGCTCCTCCTCACCCTCCTCATCCTCCACAACACCCTCACCCTCCTCCGCCTCCCATCTCCGTCGCGACGCCGGGCCTCTCCAATCGCCGTCCTGCCTCTTCTCCCTCGTCTCCGACCTCCGCCAGATCCTGGCCATCGTCGTCCAACCCCTGGTCCTCGCCCACCAAGTCTTGGTCATCGTCATCATGCCCGCCTCCTCCCGCGCCTGTCCTGCGACGTAACGTCTCGTCTTCTAGCCTCTCGTCCGGACGGCCTTCCGAACTGACGCCTCTGACCACCAATGGTCCCCTAACCTCGACCTCATCCTCCTCTACTGCTCGCATGCGCTCCGCTTCCCTCTCCGTCGCCAGAACCGAAAAGCCTCCTATACCGTCCATGCTGCAGCCCCGCGTCGCCGTCGTGCTCAACGTGCCTCAGCCATGGCATCCCTGGCTCTTCGCCTTGCGCCTTTGCTCGATCCTGCCGGCTCTGTGGTGGGGGCTACCCTCGCTACTACGCCTGCTGCTTCACTTCTTGCCAGGCCCGCCTGATCAGTTTATGCTCGTCAAACAAATTGCCATCTCGGGCAGCAATATGGATGCTCTCCAGACATCTCTCTTGTCCTCGTGCTCGCCCGAGGAAGGTAAAGCAGCCGCGGCGGCGGCGGCGGCAGTCTTGGCGGCACCCTACCCCATTACCGAGACAGCCTTGGCTACAATATGGGTGCGTGCTACATGATTTTGTTGTGATACTCTCCAGCTACGAGCCGTCAGAAACTAACTAGACATCTGGGGGTTCCAGTGCTTTGCCTGCGGCTACCTCGCTTTTTTCTTCACCGACTGCCTCATGTCTCGATGGTACGCTCTCTCTCTCTCTCTCTCCGTCCAATTTCTTTCCAAAACTGACACTCAGCTTCCTTGCTCTAGGCTCATCAATTATACCCCTCATGCCACCTTGGTTCGCCTTTTATCTATCAACGCCGTCAATGCCTACCTTACCCTCACCGTGTTATCCCTTACGGGGGGATTCCAAGACCCACGACTGCTCCTCCCCGGCTGGGTCAGCATAGCAACTGTACGGATTAGTCTCGTCTCCTTACACCTCGAAAGATTGCATGGCTAACAAGCTCCGTCTGCATAGTCCCTCACCATTTGCTACCACGTCACGCATTCCAAAATCAACATTCGAAAAGAAACAATCACCTCGGTCAACGTCTTCTCCATAGCTAGCTACATCACTATGGTTGTGTTGTTAGCTCACATGCAGTGGTACAAGCCCGACTACCCCACCATGCCCATTGTATCGAAGGGCAGCCGCCTCTGGCAAAACGGCAAACGCCTCTTGGCCAACGTCAAGGCGCTGATTAACGAACACGCCCAACAGTAAACGAAACCGACAAACGCATCATATGAAGAGAAGCGGGGTGGAAGCAAGGGTGTTGCAATTCAACAAACAAAAGAGCGGGAGAAAGAAGAAAGAAAGGAGAGCATGAGGAGGAAAGAGACGGAACAAGAAAAAAGCGAAAGTGTTTGTGTTTGGACAGAGTCGGATATACCAGCGTCTTTCCATGTTTCTCTTTGCGACGACTTCAAAGTTTGAGGGTATTGTTTGGGGTTTTCCTTTTTTCCTCTTTGATTTTGTTACCGTCTACCCAGTTTTGGTTCATTCTGGCAATACAGGCGTTGGTGTGTTGGACAAGGGCAGCTTTCTTATTCAGTCTTGGTTATTTCTCTTTTGCGTTGCCAATATGTTATCTGCTGTACCGATAGAGGTGCTCTGCCTTGCCAATATTTACAGTTTGGTTTTACCTGGCGTTGGTTTACACGGTGGGCAAGGCAGTTTTCCATACTTTTTTGTGCATTGTTATGCTGTTTAGTTGCCAAGAACATTTTGGGAGAGCTGATTCGCTGACTCTATTTCTCACCACACACTTTCTTGTTCTCTTGAAAAGTCCTTTGGAGACATTCACGCACAATCACACTAAACCAAATCACAAACAATGTACATATCGCGGCATTCGTCGCACCACAATTTCTTGGCATTATTTCTATTTGCCCTAGACTACGGCTAGGCCTGTCCGACACTTAGACTCGAATGCATAGGGAATGATGAAATGGCCAGTTTGCACAATAGTGACCGACTGACAGGACCAGTTTCCTTGGCCCGTAGCCTAGACCCTTTGGTCAAAACGTAAAAAAAAAGAAAAATTGATGCTAACTTGACCTACTGTGCTGCAGCGAAGCAGGAGTAGGTGCGTAGTTAAGCAAATGATATAGCTGCCACTCTCTATCACGTCCTCTGTATGGCGTCCGGCCGGCCACACCTTCAAACAACGCTATTACGCGCACGCCGGTGGATTATACCGGAGAGGGCCTCCCATCGCATGAGACCGCTCGTAGCCTCCAGCAAATGAAGGATGGGCGTTCAGCGGTTTCGACTAGACGATGGAGGTTGCGGTAGGCGTCTGTGTGAGGTTCACAGGCTGCTCGAGCAGCCCCATTCCGACACGCTCATCACCAGCATGCTGTGAAGCCAAGTCGCTGGAAGGGCGGGCCGGGGCGGCGGCGCGAAAGAGGACGATTTAGGCACCGTGAACGGTGATGTTGTCGGGGTTGAGACCGAGACCGCTCTTCTTGTCAACGAGGAAATCCATGACCTTCTTGCGTTGGTCGCCCTGGAGCTGGATCACCTCGCCGGCCTTTTCATCATTGACCTTGTTGCCATTGCAAGCTTGGGCAGGTCAGTATGGAGATTGCCAGATTGGGGCGCGATGGAAGAGAAGTGACATACCGAATTCCTTCCTGAAGAAGGTGAGAATCTTGCCGGGGTCAAATTTAGCAGGAAGACCAGTAACCGTGGTCAGAGACTTGCGACCATTGCGCTCTGTGGCAAGATATTAGCAGTTGTTTTGGGGGGGGGGGGGATGGATCGTAAGTTGGCCATCGATATCGCAGGCGCGACTAAACACAGACCATGCTCAATGGATAGGGTGAAGGGGGGGAGAACATACGTTGAATGCGAATATGGATGTGGTTCTCGACCTTTTTGATATCACCGGTGTCGTCGTCGGCTTCGGCGAAGGGGTCTGTAGCAAGCGAGCGTCGGTCAGCAAGATGAACAAAGTAGATGGATGGATGTGATTGTGGCATCCAGAATCAGCGCCTAGGGAGGTGCAAGACTTGTCGACATGCGTGAGCGCGCGTTGCGACACATCGCGCACATCGCACACGACAAACAACCAATGCAGCCCAACCCAAAAACAAGATGCGGGAGGGGGGCGAAAGAAGCCCAGAGGGAAAAGAGAGAGAAAAAACAGCAAGGCAAACGTACCGAAGGACTTGAGATTTTCGATGGACATAAACTCGGATGTTCCGGGGTTTCTCGTGGGAAAAAGGAAAGTTGAGGGAGGCGAGGTTGATGAACCGGCGGCTGCGAAAGGCGACGGTCTCTGAGGTGTTTTGGTTTTTGGTGATGCGGGACAGAGAAAAAAGGGTCGGCGGGGAGAGGGGCTGAGCGCCTTTTGTAGTAGGTTTGTGTGATTTTTATGCGGTGACTCGACGAGCTTTTTAAATGCGCTGGCGCAAATGTAGAGGTTGGGCTGGCGACTGGTGATGTGATGACAAGAAGTTTGTGTCAGGTGAGCAACAAATCGAGAAGAAGTTTGAAGAGGCAAAAGGGGGAGAAACGATGGGAAAAGATTGGTTGAGATTTGATGCACAAAGAAGGTGGGCGAAAGGTGGGGGAGAAGGGAGGGAAGGAGAAGCCAAGGGAGAATATTCGAAGCTTGGGCAGGTGGGCGGTACCTGGCCGTTTGCGGGCAGCCAAGGCGCAGGGCGAGGTACCCGGTACCTTGGAGTTGTTACGTGGTGGTGACTCTTTAGGGCGGCAGGTGGCCAAGAGAGAGGAGAGAGAGGCTGCTTGGGCTGACCCTGGGCTCCACAGGCAGGCGGTGGGCGGAAAAGCCTTGGAAACGAGGCGAGGAGCGGGCTCCAGTGCGGAGAGTCTAGTGGACAGACAGGGTACGAAGTGGCTGAAGACGGCACTGGCGAGCCCTACGAGAAGCAGCATCAGCAGCAGCAACTCCATACAGTGCATCGGGAGTTGTCATTGACGTGACGATGCTGCTATTACTGCTGTTGGTGTTAATGTCGGTATTTCCGTATCGATGGATGCGAAACCAAAATGTAATCTCTGCTCTGTACAACATGAATTCTTTTTTACTGCTGGGCAGAATCCATGATAACTGTCATACACACTGTTGCACAGCGCAATCAGCACCCTAAACCGGCGCCACGCCACACAAACTCAGACTTGACACAAGCCCGCGCAAATGTGCACACCGCCATGTCGCACTGTCTTGTCTCAGCCATGTTACGCAGTATTACGAGCATTGCCACCAAAGGTGAATTGGGCTCAACTTGGTTGGGTCGGGCTGGGCCTTGGCTGAGCCGTTGTCGGGCCTCCCGCGAAGTTGGCATGTCTCTCTGTCTGTCACCGGGCTGGGCCGATAGAAGTAAAAGAAAAAGGAGTAGCTGAAATGTAGTAATGCGTCCCAAAGTAAGCACTTCATTCGCCCTGCAGATGAATTAGTTTTGCATCTGCTCCGTACATACGGCTTTGTTGCGTCAACAGGAATGCAGACAGTACAAGACGCAACTCTCAAGTGACTTCACTTTGATGCCCCGATAAAACACATCCACACACACAAGTGCCGTTGCCCAGTCTCGGGACATGAATATTCCGACTGCTTATCGCTGCATTTGCGCGTTATGTAATAAACTGAGAGCACTGCGCACAAGCCAAGACGTCGTAGCTGCACGGACTCGGAGTGTGAGTAATAGCTGGCGGGACGACACTGGCAGTCAGTTTGTTCGTTTTTGTTAGTTTTGGCGCATGTTTTTAATTCTCACTCAGCAAACCAGCACAGCTTCGTTGTGTTGTTCGCCCAACCACACAGCACCGCTTATTATTGCTCCCGACTTATCGCTGCGCTTGCAATGACAAGTCACATATGCATGGCGACACCGCCCAAAAACCCGCATCGTCATTGGATAAATGCGCAAATAAAGGAGAAAGAAAAAGGGGCCGTTTCAATGTAATATGTTCGTACAGGGTAGCCAGCCTGAGACAAAAAAGTGACATGGCGCTTGCTGGGTTTTTGCACCAATGCACTTTGTAGCTCCCTCCTCTTGGGCTTGTAAAGCAAATTATCGTGTCCAAGCGCACTTGGTAATGCGACAAGACGAGTTTCGTGGACTCGATTATTGTCGGAATAAGTCGGTTCGATGGCTACACAAGGAGCATTGAGAGATAAGCATATCAATGATGCCATAACTGGTACCTAAGTTGTTCTCAGGTACTAGATACCTATCGTGGAGGATTTTTGGCAGCGGTTGAACCCGTAGAGTACCGTAGAGCAGCTTTGTCGCGCGCCACGAGGCTCTGTCTGGGTCAAACACGGCCAATACACGTGGCGTCTCGCCTTATCGGAGGGCATTTTGAGGTTCCTCGCAACCCCACAGCGGAAGCAACAGCGGAAGCCATCTCGAGGCTCCCGCAAGATAGAAGTTTGAGCCGCGCCAGTGGGAAGTTTGGAGAGTGTAAAATTTCACAGCTTGAAAGTCGAGCGGGCGCCCTGGCTGCGAGCTTAATATATGTGGAATGGAACTCGTAGAACTGTCGTTTTAGACAGCGCCTCTCAACGGACACAATCTCAAACCGTAACTGGCTGGCTTACCTTTCTTCATTCCCCATTCTCACACACCATCTTCCATCTCTCATTCGTCTTCTTCACGTTACACAAAGCAACAGGCATCATGCTCCCAAACCCATTCTCATGCATTTTCTTCATACCGGCTTCTTCCCCGACTGGCAGATCATCTCGCCAAAGTGTTCCATTCGCATCGTCTTGCATGGCCAAGCGAGAAAAAACCACCACCGGAAGCCGATCCGACTGGTAAAAATGAATCAAACCCCGGCATGCAAATCGACTGGCATCACGCCGCGGAAGCAGATCCGGTTGGCAGTCGTCGATGAAATCCCTTCACCGGGGAAGCGTTCCAGAGGCATGGATATCGTCGAATCCTTGAAATTCTCATGCACCGGCTTTGGATCCGATAGGTAACTTTTGGGGAGGGGATCTCAGGTGTGGTTGTTCGGTTGCAGGTGTTCTGCATCCGCGATGCATCTTCATCTCCATCCGCGTATTTTCATTTTTCTCATGCACCGGAAGCACTTCCGATTGGGAAAAATCGTTTGACGATGGAGCCATTATCAGGGATTCGATGCGGACGATCGTCACCGGGGAAGCTCACCCTTGTATCCGGAGCGTGACCAGTGGCCCTTCGGTGTTCGTACGCAGCATGGCTCTCAAGGCTGTGTAGAGTCGCAGCGATGTTGAAGGAGTGGGCTAAAGCGAAAGCCATTCAATAGCGCCGAACTCGTACAAGAACTGTAAGAGTCTGGCCCCAGCCCACCGGGACACTCTAACAAATCATCTTGATTGACCATCGACACAAGCAGAGTGACAGAGTCGCGATAGTCTCAAGTCAAGAGCCTCCCAATGTTGAGCCTCGACTGTAGAAATAGAACAAGAAACTCCTGTAACAGCTGGGCTACGTCATTTCCCATTCTGGTGGGTTCAAGACACGCCCCAAGTTGCCAATTTTGGACCCCCGTTTTTTCTGTTGTTATCGATTAAGAAAAATCAACAAAGTCCACTCAAATTAGAAGCAGAACAAGCTCAAAGCCAATCTGGCAATCCACTAGATCTGCGATACCTCCTGTCCGGACACACAACCTAAAAAAGGGAAAACAAGATCGACTCCCGATCCAGTCTTGCCCAAACGAGGTGCAGTGCAGATTGAGGGGCTCACCAGACCTTTGGAGGGGTCGCTGAAGAAAAAAAAAACTCCCGAACCTTGACTGATCCATCCCATGCAGCCAACGGACATCAGCCCTAAGCTTACCTACCCTTGCCGTTCACAGTCACTCCTGATAATCCTTTCCGAGGTCCCGGCAAGCAAGTCATCTTCAGCCCAATCGAGGTTAGATACACACATCCAGATACTGTACAGCTACATAATATTAGACTCGTCATTTATCTGCCATGAAGTTTCAGCCGCGAGAGCTCCCGCTGGGGTCACCGCCCTTCTTTGAAGATGAGGCCAACCGCACGTGGGTGCCCCTGTACAGCCATGCCTGCTCCTTTGGGCCGGACATCTTTGTGGACAAGATGATGAATCTCATCAAGAATCCCAATCTCAACTCGAGCTGGCTGTTTCGAGCTGACATTCTGTACGACGAGGCCAAGACAACTGGCAACACCAACAGCATCGGCAGCAGCAGCAGTGCCACGAATGCTGACAGTCTTACTGGCAACACTGCCGCTAGTAGTAATACTAAGCCTGCTCCTGTAGATGCCGGTGTCGGTGCCGTTGCCGATGCTAATGCTCATGCTAGCCCAGATGCTACCGTTGACGATGAAGCACCCAAGCATCACGAGACCCAGCCGCCATCCCGGACGGACTCCGAGGTTCACCCCGTCACCGTTGAGATACGCGGCATGACCCTTGGGCGCACCCTCGTCCGCAGACTCATCCCCAGGAACGAGCGGAGAGACAAGCCCCTGGAGCAGACATGCGCCTTTTTCACGACCACCAAGCCGGCACAGGATGGACATGACATCAGTTCCACGGCACTTGCGTCTGGACCTGGGCCTGGATCGAGATCCGAATCTCCATCTCCATCCACACTCGTCATATATATGCCCCATTCGTCCTCCGCAGACAGTCTCCCCTTTTATCACCCCAAAGTCAAAGGTATCGCGCACCTGCACCAGTGGGACGAAGCAGGCAAAGGCACAATATCCATTCACTTCCTCCCCTATCCAGAGCACCCTTTGAGCGACGCGAGGCTACAGCGGACAGCCTACCACCTTCTCGAGATCATCGACAAACACGGCCACGGTGCCGCCGAGGGCTATGTCAAGAGAGTCAATCACGATTTGGTCATCCCCCAGGACAGATTTCAGAACCGGTACGCACTTCTCAAGAGCAAGTATGCTCGTCAGCTGGTCGATTCGTGGGCCGAGAAGACGGATCCGTCAAAACACGTCTTTGAAGACTTGGGGATAGCTGCCTTTCTCATCGAGCTATGGGGCGACATGTATCCTAAGGAGACTACCACATTCCCAGGCTTTGTCGACATAGGCTGCGGTAACGGGCTGCTGGTCTACCTGCTAACACAGGAAGGCTACTCTGGATGGGGCTTCGACGCGAGAGAGCGCAAGTCGTGGGCTCAGTACCGGACGGGGGGCCAGGCTTCCCCCTCTGGCTCGTCCCTCGAGGAGCGGCTGCTGCTCCCAGCCATGGTCTCGAGAAGCGGTCAAGATCAGGCCAATGCCGACGCCAACAACGAGTCAAGTGACCTATCCGATGGCGTCGTACATGACGGCGTCTTCCCGCCAGGCACATTCATCATTTCCAACCACGCCGACGAGCTGACCCCCTGGACGCCGATTCTTGCCGCCTGCTCGAGGTGTCCCTTTATCATGATCCCCTGTTGCAGCCACAACCTCACCGGGGACAAGTTCCGTGCACCCCCTCCCCAGGACAAGACCAAGGCCAAGTCGACGTATGCGTCGCTAGTCGACTGGGTTTCCAGGATTGCGGAAGATTGCGGCTGGAAGGTCGAGACCGAGATGCTGCGAATTCCCAGCACCAGAAACACTTGTTTGCTGGGGAGGACCCGCACGCGAGAGGTGCCAGATGCGGACATCGTCGCTCTTATTGCAAAGTACGGCGGCACGGGGGGATACTACGAAAACGTGGCCAAGCTGATCAAGTCTGGCCCGAGAGGTCACTAATGATTTGATGGCAGATGGTGAATTTGTTTCTCCCTGGCGCTGAGTTCACTACGATCCAAGGGCGTTTTGGTGTTAGAATTGCCCATAAAGTCCATAAAGTTTTGGGAATACAGGCGCTCCGTATGGGAGTGCAGAGCGAGAAGACAGGAACAGCATGGCTTGAGTGACAATGGCAAATTGGACCTTTTTCTTTTTGCCAACTAATCCAAATCAGGTACCGGCAAGTGGTCGATGAGCTTCGTCTTCAGTCCCAACCTCTCCATGGCTTCCATGGCGTTCTTGTCTCGCAGTTTCTCAGTCTCCTCTGTGCTCGCCAGCACAAACTTGTGCCTGAGCAACAAGGCTCCCACGGGGACGCCGTACTTGGCCGCCGTCTCCTCATCAACCTTGCCCAAATCTATGATGAGACTCGACTTGACGCCAAAGACGACGTCGGATGTCTCATACTTGTCTCCGCGGATAAAGAGCGTCCTGTAATAACACGGCACGATATCAGTTCAGCTCTCGGTCAAAGTCCAGCCACTCACGTCTTGCTGCTATTCTTATGCGTTATGCTTAGATGGTGGGCAGGGGGGGAGGGGAGCCAGGGACAAGGGTAGGCTTGAGATGTGAACCCGGGGCGCGAATTCAAATTCAAGTACAGGTACAAGGGCATGTATCCGGAGGGGGTGGGAGTACGAGTAATACGTACGTGATGAGAGGATCCAGTCCTTGTTTCTCAAACATGAAATGCATGTGAGATGGCCTCCAACAGTGGCGGTTGAGCAGCTGCAGCAACTTGCCCACCGGACCATCATCCGGGATGGGGTAACTGACGGGCTTGATGGCCTTGAACCAGAAGCCGCCGTCCATGTCGCTCGTCATGACGCAGCGCTCGCTCGGCGACTCTCGAGTTGCGTACTGCACGTCGTAGTGGCCTGAGGAATCCGTCTCCCAGATGTCCACCTTGACGCCAGAGATTGGCCGACCAGACGAGTCGGAGACGGTGCATAATGCGAGCATGGGCTCACCCGCAGCGTCAGTGCTCATGGACGAGCCTATGGGGAGGTGCGGCGCATCACCGGTGTGGAAAGGTCCGAGTACGGAGCCTTCCGTGCAATTTGGTGGCTTGGGATGGTCGATGGAGTCGACCAGCATCGAGAGGCCAAGGATATCGGAGAGAAGGATGAATTCCTGCCCGGAGATGTCAGTCCGGCAAAGCCATAACTTGGAAAACAAAAAAAAGAAAGACACGTTTATGAGACCCAATTACGTATCACTCAAGGCAACGTGATAAGACTACTATTGTCATGGACCTGGTACATGGTATTTTGGGGGCCAAGAGCGGCTCAGAGCCAAGGGTGGCAGAAGGGATGCAAGAGAAAGGCTCCCCGAAAGTAGGGAGGGAGAGTTTAGAATGGAAAAAAGAAACGAAACAAGACCAGGCTGTGGAGGGTCGCGGCAACCAGAATAGATGCCGGCTGGCTCCGCGGCTAGCCGATAGAGACGAAGGATGCACTTGTTTTAATTATATCAAATGAAAGAAAGAGATAACACACCTGACGGACATCGGTGCACATCTGGCCAGTCTTGGTGAGGAACTCGATGGTGGCCATCCACTCGTGCGTGCTGAGGCGTGTTTCCCGTGCAAAGTCGTGAACATGGGTCACCAGCCGCTCCATGAGGTAGTTGAGCCGTGCATTGCTGCTCTGCGAATTGATTCGCACCACGTTCTCGGTGATATTATCGATGGTGAGGTCGAGCAGAGGAGGGGTGTGGTTAGTTGTGGATGCCATGGCCGAGTTGGTTGTTGGGTGAATTGAATTGATTGAGATGGGGGGACGATTGAAAGTTGAAACCGGGGAAGATGCTAGAGTTACGAGGAGTGTGATATCGCCGTCTTGTTGTCTCTCTCGTGCATGTGCAGAGCACAGTATAAGCCGTATTTCACTGGTCTCTACGACAAATGGTGTGATGGTGATGGTGCCCAAGGTGATGATTGCAGCTCCAGTCCGTCGTCCCTCAGCGCTGTTTAAATAAATCTGGAATTACTCGCGTGTTTTCCATCCCCAGACGTCCCGTACGTAGTTGCCGGCCTCGTCAACAGAGTTCTTAATAAGAGTTTCCTTACTCGTAAGCATTAGCCCAGAATTAAATAATAATGCTCACCACCAGCCAGAGGCAAATGGCCAGAGACCCCAAAAGCCAAAAGCCAAAAGCCCGCTGGTTTGTCAGTTCGGCGTCAGCAGCCCAACCCCCACTACCACTAATACAACCTCGCCTTCTCCTCACTGCCGTCCTCTGATCTCACGGCCGAGACACCAGGCCCAGCATCGCCCCATCTGGGGTATCAATCAGTCCGCTAGCAAGGAGATCGGGGTCCGGCAAAAGGAGGAAGGAAAAAAAGAAGATCTCTCATCAGGGGTGTGTGGACCGAGAAGGATTGCCGCTATGACTGATGGGGTCTGAATTCGTGCAGCTCGCATATGCCATGGGCTGCTGCGCGGCGCTGCACTTTCCAAGCAGCAATCACATATTTTTCTTTCTTTTTCTTTCCTCCTCTCGCATGTCTCGACTTTTGATTTGCCTTTGTCCATGCATCCCTGCCTGTCTCGCGACTTCGGGGCCACACCAGCTGGAGAAATCGCGTCGAAGGGGGGGAGGAGATCTGGATCAAGCTCGTGAGTCGAATCGCCGCTCTCTACCAAAAAAAGAGCTTTGATGACGGCCTCACTTTGCCATGGCTAGTACCCGCTGTAGCCTAGCATTAGTACGACTAGATGCCCGTAATTGGAATCTCCCTTTCCTACCGAGTGGGCTCTTGACAGTAGCTCCCGGCAGATCGCCTGCTCCCAACTTTTCCGCTACCGCTTCAGGCCATGGGCCCCCCTGTCGGTGTGGCTGCAGCTCACGAGCGTGATGGAAAGCTTCCCGGTTCCAAATCACATCGAGCCCACCCAAAAGTGAGGCGGATAGGTTCGCAAATCGGCGAATGAGACGCGTGCCGTCTCTCAGTTGTGGTGGGGAATCTGTGCTCACTCCCATGCGCCTTTGCAGTCACCGAGATGGGACCATGCATCAAGAGAGCCTGTCTTTGGAAAAGAGGCGTTTGGAGGCTTCAAATCTCTCTTCTAATGGGCTCCAAAAGAGATGAGAGACACAAGCCAAGAGAGAGGAAATGAATAAGGAAAATCATGTGAGCGGCCGGCGGCATAGAGGCGGTATGTACTGCGTAAAGTGATTTGAGGTGAGAAGAAAGACGGATGACAGACAGATTGGCACTCCCCAGAATTGTCGCCTCTGTTTCTGAATCCGGGTTCTCTCACTCTCTCCTCTCTATGTATGTATCTCACCATCTCTTTCGAGACACACACGTATAAAGAGTCGGTTTCCTCGTACAACAATACTGAGCAAAAGCCTCCATATTCAGCAGAACAGATCCTCGCTGTCTCTGTTCACCTTGTTATCAGCAACATCAGCAACATCAGTACAAGTCCGACCTTTGTACTTACCTGTATCTTTCCAGTCGTACAGCCCTCTTCTCATCTGCCCTTTTGCAGTATATCTTTTTTCAATTAAACGATGCGGATAAAGATAAACAGCCTGCTTGTCGATCCTCCTGAAGACACTATTTCTCCAGATCGTCCTAAAGACACCAAGCCTCCCAATCGTCCTTTAGCATTTTATGCACCTCGAGTCACCGGCAATAGCAAACTACTCGCCGAATTCGAGCAAATTTGTCGTGTCTGCAACAACTTCAAGTACTATGAGGACTTCGAAAGAGTGCATGCCTTAGAGGCCCGTCGCACCCCGCGAACCCGAATCCGCGGTGGCCCTGAATTCTACATCATCGAGATTTTCACGAACCACCTTCTCCGTGATGGCAAGGATGGTGATGACAACCTGGGTGGCGAGAAAATCGATGATGCCGACAGGCTCCGAGACTGCCCATACTGCCGATTGTTATTTGATTCTCTCAATCATTTCTTCAAAGACAGTACCGTGAACTGGAGAGAGGATGCCCGGGAGAACCCTACCCTCATTGTCCAAGTCAAGGTTCGACCTGGCCAGCCCCTGATTCTGAACTGCGCTACGGCCTTTATTGTTCACCACGAATTCACCCTTGTTCGAGCCGATCTTGAAGTCTTCATCATGGATCGGGGTTCCTTGACCGATTCTGACTTTCCTCGCGCGGAGCTGGCAACCCCGGAAGATGATGACTCGCACAAGCACCGTGCAAGCGAAGGCTTTTTCCGATACTGGTTCCGAGGCTGCTCACGTTACAAGGACGCTACCGATCAATGCTATAACACCCCTAACCGATTGTTGTATATTGACTACGACAACGATGAAGTCGTATTGTGGGAGTGTCTCTCCAACCCGCCCGGGTTCCCAGACGTTCCAGATCCGGTAGAGTACGCGACGTTGAGCCATACTTGGCTCAACACTGACCCAGAGGTTCCTAAACTTCTCACCTCCAATATGGATGAGTGGAAAGAGGGTCGGACGATTTCCGGCTTGCCAGCAGCCATTAGAGACGCTGCCAGGGTTGCCCACCTCAACGATATTCATTTCCTCTTCATAGACTCCATGTGCATCATCCAGGATAATCATGAGGATCTGAGAGTGCAAAATCCCATGATAAGCAACTACTTTCGGGATTCCATCCTGACCATTGTTGCAGCATCCGCTGTTACGCCGAATGATGAGTTTCTCCATCCTCCAAAGAAGGACTGGGTCACCAAGAAGCTTCCATTTGTAGCTCCAAGCGGCGCCAAGACTACACTAACATTGCGCAGGAAGTACTCCCGCCCGGAGACTTCTTTCGATGCTCTTGACAAGGCGTCGCATATTGTCAGCGTTGCTCCTGGGTCGTTTCGGCGAACCGGCCCGCTCTATGGGCGACATTGGTGCCTTACCGAAGGCCTCTTGGGCACTCGAGTGATCCATTTCACGTCTGGAGGCATCATGTGCCAGTGCAGACGCCATGACTGTACTCGCGAAGGGGTGAAGGAGTATGACAGATCTGATTGGTCTCGAGGAATGCCAGAGCGATACGGAGCACGCGATGCGTCGGAACTGTGGTTTCATGCTGTCGAGTTCCACACCTCGTGCAAGAAGCTCCGCGGAGAAGATAGGCTCGCAAAGTTATCTACCTTGGCCTCCATGTCCGACATGGGCATTCAAGACCGGTATGTCGCAGGCCTTTGGTGGAAGAGCATGACCACGGGTCTGCTATGGGAAGTGAGCTTGCACCGATCACAAGCTAACACGAACGTGACCAAGATAACCCTGCCATTCACCACGCAAAAGGCGCCATCCTTTTCCTGGGCCTCTGTTGACGCTCCGGTTGTGTGGCGAGACAATTACTGGACTTCCAGGGCTGAGGCAAGAGTAGTTGGATGTGGCAGCATCCCAAATGATCCCGATGACCCCTGTGGCAGCGTTAATGGGGCTTGGATTCGTATGGAAGGTTTGGTGTTTAAATGTGAAATCAGCCAGACGCTCGAGGGCGCTGGCGGAGATCGCTTCCAGTACGCCTACTTTCGTGGCAAGGACGATGACAGCCTCAAGGCATATCCTTTTGTTGGAGATGGTGCTCTTGTCACGGTCAAGGCCAAAGGTGCCTTGGAACGGCTGCGCAAAAGACACGTTTCCAAGATTTCACGGCGCTTACGCAAAAAGGGATTTCTGAAAGAAAGAGAAATCAACCCTCTCCATACGCGTGCATTCTTGACGCGGAACCAGAACGAGTTTAAGCGGAATATGCTGGGACCCAAAACGACTAGGGGAGTGGCGTTCATACTTTGCATCAGACAACGAGGAGATTATGACGAGGATCGTGAAGGAATCGTGTTCGATAGGTGGGATGGGTTGGTATTGACCCGGTCGATGAGGTATCCTGGAGCCTTTGAGCGGATTGGCTGCATTAGAGATGTGCCGAGCACGTTGCTTGATTTCAAGGATCCGTTTTATGGCGCCACAATAGTGTAGAACTGTCTAGGTGCAAAAGATAGGCCTCGGTTTTCCTAAGAGTTTGTTAGTGTCTTGGTTGGCCAGCTTTGAATGAGGAATTCAGTTCAAGTCGAATTTCTTTAATGTGTCTTGTCATTCTTTCACTTCACAGGGTGTTGGTTGGCCTGAGGGGTCTTGTGACAGAAGGAAAGAAGAAGAAGAAACAGAAGGAGAGGAGCCGGTGAGAGACAGTGACATCTGGGGACATGGAAGAGGTGCTGGGAGAATTGAATACGAAGAGTGAGAGAAGAGGAATGAGAGTGGATTATTTTTTTCATCTCTCCGTTCTGGTTTGTCTCTCTCTCTCTTCATCTTTGGAAGCGCAGGAGGAGGTTGGAAGAAGAAGCGAAGAGAAAACACCGAGCTGCTCAGGATTCTTCCGGAATGATGGGCACCTCGTTTGTTTCCCTCTGCTTTCCGCTTTTGCTCCCCTCTTGCGGTTTCAATTTGTTCATTTCATCCCCATCTCTGAGAGAGAACGTGAGATGAGAGAGATGAGAGGGCGGGGGAAAACGTGGGCCGGCTGTTGTCGCGACGAGCAGCGACTGGCTCGTCTTTTTCTCTGGCTTGCATCCCTCTTATCTTACGTTTTCTCTTGCCAATTTCCCTTTTGTTGCCAGTTTTCCCTTTGCCGCCATGCTGGGCCATGGATTCTTTTTCTTTTTATCCCTTGTCACTAATGTTTAATACTCTCTTTTGGTTTAGATAGGTAGATAGATTTGTCGAATTTTAGCGTCATCCCTGGACATTTGTTGCTTCTGTAAGCTGTAGGCGTTGCGGACTCTGGGCGTGAAGGGTGTAATGTGCGAGCGGTGGATGATGATCTAGAGAAGAAATCGGAACGGTCAGTACATTGGCTTGAGATTCATTTCAAGTATCGTCAATACTCACTAGGTAGATGAAGAAGCTGATATATCGAACAAGAAGATAAGAGGAAAGAAAAAGTGTGAAGATGGAGAGAAGAGGAGAAGAAATGGGGATTGTTGGGGGTGAAGAATGTGAGAGGCTCCTTCCGATCGAGATGTTTCACGGCATTCTGCAAGACAACATGACGTCGTGTTCTCCCAATCGAGAAGGCACCTCGTTATCGGCGTATGGGAAGGAACAGAAACCGCAAACTTGGAGAAAATTTGACCAATTCTTTTTCATTCACATTGTAGTTATAGTGAGATAAACAAATTTTCTGAGCAGATCACATGCTGTCATCATACACGATAAGTCGTGAAGCCCAAAACGCTTCTCCTCTCTCATCTCATGTACATTTCTTCGTCATTTTATATACACCCATGCCTTTTTCTTATACCTGACAGTTATATACTATCCACAAATACTAACATCTTACCTCTTCATCTTCAATTTTCAGAATCTACGAGTTCGATGTGGGAAGCACTCCAGTCAGTCCACCGCCAAGATACAGCGATCCAATGTCCGTCAGCCGTCCCGCATTGTTCAAAAACGTCGCATTGGGTCCGACATTGCTAACGTTAGACCGGAAGGCGCCGAAGTAGCTGTATCGTTCCAGGTTGCTCAGGCCGTCCATGTAGCTGGCGCTGGTGTTGAAGAACTGCTGCGTCGCGGCCAGGGGCTGGTTGGCATAGGCGTATTCCGTCACCCAGAGCTTCTTGCCGGGGAATCTATTTCATTTTGATCCAATTAGTCATTTTCCTTCCCATTACTGGTGTTTCAGAGCATCCGAAAAAAAAAAAAAAAACTTACGCTGCGGTGTAGTCGCTAATATGGGCCTTCAACCCATCAAAGTTGTCATACCAGTGCAACGACACGAAATCATACGGGCAATCCCTGCCGATGAGCTGAGTGCAGTTTCCAAAGAACTGATGAAGCCAATCAAGCCCTGAAGGTGCCCCAGTTGTGGCAGGAGCTCCTATCTTGATTCCACGTTGCTGTAAAGGAATGAAGTTGGCGATCCAAGCAAGAGCAGCGTTGTGTGGTGTCACATCGCTGCCACCCCACGAAGACGGAGCATCAGGCTCGTTGAAGCTCATGACGTGAGTAATATTGGTACCACTGTTGATAAGATTGATAACACTGTCATGGAAAGCAAAGTCCTGCGAAGGGTTCGGTCCAACTCCCCACATCATGGGCACAAACTCGAACCTCGACTGCGGGATGGAGGCATAGTCGGAGCTGGGCAGGTTGCCATAGTTGTAGTACCACGTCAGGTCAGAGCCCGTCTGCACCCAGATGGAGTTGTCCTGCAGGGTCGTCGAATTGGGGATGAAGATGAGACCACGCTTTGCTGATGGAGCGGCGGCGGCGAGGAGAGGCGAGAGCAGCACGCCGGCGGTGGCGAGGAAGCGCATGGCCATTGTTGCGAGAAACTCGAAGATCCTGACGGCAGGATCAGGAATGAATAAAGGGAAGGACTGAAGAGAGTCAGAATACTAGTGTAAGTGACGGTATAAGTGAAAGAGAAGAAGGCTCTACTGACTCGAGGGTAAGAAACCTCAGATGATACAGTCTCTCTATATCCTCTCTCCCCTGGGCATTCTAACCGTCTCCATGTCCAGGTTTATATACTCGAAATGTCATCGAGCACTATTGAGATTGCTGACCAAGAAGAACAAGAATAGCTCTAGTTGTTTCGTTGAACCCAGTCGAATACCCTGTTCATCTTGCGTGGACTCCTTCCAGGTTCATGAGCAAGTGAGCATGCCATCGTGCCAGGGGCTCTCTGTGGCCATAGCAAAAGAACTCGAAACATCCAAACAAACTCCTATGTCAACGCGAACTAACCAACAGCTTACCCGCAGGACCCCGTTCATGGGACACGACACATCTCGCACTATCGGACCGAGTAATCGGGAATTGACTCCTCTCTCATCCTAATATAATACGACGACCTAATACGCCTTTCTCTCTCTTTCCCGCCTCTGCTCCTCTTTGTTTTTGAAGCATCGTGCCCGAGACTCCCCGAGAGAAGTTGTGTGTCTCCCGCATCGTGATCTGCTTCTCACAATGGAGGGTGGTTTTTAGGGCCGAAAGAAAAAGGAGAGGACGGAAGACAAAATAGAAACCAACTGTGCATATGGATTCGGCCCTTAACCGCGCAATTAGACCCGATGGGCCTCACCAGCGTGTTTTCAAGCTTCCTGCTCAAGGTTAGCATGGCTTCATTGACACGACCGGGGTGTGAATGACCCATGTGGGTGTGATGGGTGTAAATGGTCCGTTGGATCTCACTCCGTAACTAACAGCGACGAAGGAGAGGAATGAATAAATGATATGATGCTCGACGCATAACAAAATTACAGCAAATAACCACGATGCCTCCTATTCATGACATTCCACCAATGCTAGGGTCACCAACACGCGCAGAACACGACACCGCCAAATGAATGCTACTCTTACTCTTACTCCGTACCTATTTGATCCTGCTCGGTACGATCCACGGCGCAATAACACACTACCGGCTGCCTCCCCCGCATTCTCCGGCACATGTGCCTTGTCCAAAGCCGCAGTCGAGCCCGGGGTGCGTCAAAAGGATGCGCATCGCTCCTCTTTTTAGGGTCTTTTAGGGTCTATTTCAACACACGTCGTGCATCTGTTGGAGCGCTTCTTTTGCCTTTGATCGGGGAGATGCAAGACACGGAATCGCAAGACAAGCTTATGAGCGGCCGGCCCGATGCTAGAGAAAAGGAAAAAAAAAAGAACGAGGCCAGGGCGGGTAGTATTAGTGCTTTGTTTGGGGCCGGGTAAGCACGCAACCTTACTTGAAACATGAATTTCTCTAAAAGGGTTCTACGGAGGTTCCCTGCCAAGCTCATTCCATCTTAGGTAGTTGCATGGTCAGGCTTTTTTCTCTTTTCTCTCTTTTTCTTTTTGCGTATTCAACTTGGAAATACAGTAGGGCCACCCAATGAAATGAACATAAGAAATAAGAACAAGAGACAAAGGAAAAGAGCGAGGAAAAGATGGAAGAATATAATCGCGTCCAGAATTTGTTCATAAAAATAACCATTTGTCAAAAAGGCATAAATAGCCAAAAAGCAGCGAAAGGAAAGTGATGATGGTGAATCAAAGTACAAGAATGAGACAATCGACGAATAAGAAGAAGAAAACAAGAAAGAGAAAAAAGGAAAACAAAGACAGAAAAAAAGACAAGGAAAAAAAGACCACCTGGAACCGCATGACTGGGAGCATCATTTTCAAGTCTATCCAAGATTGCATGCTCTACATATCCCGGAGCCCAAAAACCAAGACAAGACAAGGTAAGGTAAGTAGTGGTAGTAGTAGTCGTAACTATCAGCCTCTAATGGCCGACTCGATCTCTCCTGCGAGATCCTATGTACATACATGAGAAAAAATAATTTGAGCAAGCAGGCAGCAGTAATAAAATGCTTTCTAGAGGTGCTCGCTCTTTCAAACAGGTACTCCCTTTCAAGCAGCCAAGACAACGATAAAAGGTTCAGCCCTTCTTATATAAACGCCCTTTACACGCATCGCATCGCATCCATCGCCGTAACAGAGTCAACCCGCCCGCTCCTTTTCTGCCACACATTGACGAATTGCTCTCCAAAATATCGACGGCAGCTGGCACACATATACACACTTGGCTGCTGCTGTGATATACACGCGCATCAGGTTGACCATCAATCTCCCTCGTGAGATTCGCGCGATCAATTATAAATAGACAAATCAAATTCAACAATAAAAGAAAAAATGTTGCGTCACTGTAGGTAAATGAGACAGCCAGGATGGAGCTTATTTAGTCGTAACCAGCACCACGCTGCCAGGGGCTATAGACACACGTAAGTTAGTTTAGAACCACAAAACCATCAATAATCATGTCAAGACATACCTTGCGTTGTTTTGTGATCGGTAGCCGCCAGGGCTCGTGTTGCTGCCGTACGAGGGAGTACGTCCGATTGGCGACGGTGATTGGTTGTGGCCCAACGATGAGTGAGAAAGCTGATCGTTGGCTGGGAAGAGCGGCACAGATGGGTTGACTGGAGATACTGATCGAGCCGGCTGGTAGAAGGGCTGGCTCGTCATGGACTGGGGAGCATAAGTCATGGCTGTCGTGTCCGTGGGGTGGCGCACTTCGTTGGACGTAATGGAAGCTTCCTCGTCATCGAGCTTGTAGCCAGCCTTGTCGCCTCTGGCAGTGACTGCCAGGGCATCCAGCTCGGTGGCGGCGCCGCTGTTCAGCTGCGTCTGCGACTTCATAAAGGATGCTCGGTCATCTGCCATGAACTGGTACCGGGCGTCGGGGTTCTTGCGGATGATGGAATAGACGGTTGAAGCAATGACCATGAGTAAGAGGACCAGTGAGAAGATGGCGTTGAGGACAAACAGGATGACGCCAACTACACCAATGGCCAACAGGGGCGCACCGAAAACGTTGGTGAAGATGAGTAGGAAGATGGAGTTGAGGAAGTTGATAACGTAGATGGCAATATTGAACGAGTTTGTCTTCTTGTCCATCCATGGGCGCAGAACCGACGTGGTAATAAGCATGCCGACCTCGAGGATAATGAAGCCAATGGCCTGGGCAACGTTTGTCTTTTGCGCAAAAGCCACAAACATGGCCTTGATAAGGGTGTAGACCAAGATGGGTCCGATGAAATAGTACGCGGAAGCACGGAATTGCACATAGAGGAAACCCCATTTGTTGAGAGCCTGGGGATCGGAGAAGAGGATATAGGCTGGGTTTCCGTGCATATTAATGGACCGGCGCGCGATCTGAATCACCTTGCTAGCACCCCAGCAGAGGGCAATGAGTGGGCAAAAGAAATAGAAGACGGCAAGGACGACCTCGGCCGCGGAATCGACCTGGGTAAACTCCCAGAAGCACAGGATGGAAAGCTGGGGGAGACCAATGAGGGCAATACGGTACAAGATGCCCTTGAGAACGGTGCGCCAGCCATTTCGGAACTCGAGGAACTTATCCGCCTTCATCACGCCCTGCTTGGCGAGGAGTTCGCAGAGACCCTTGAACAGAGTAACGCTAAGCATGGTGAAGATGGCAAAGAGCCAGAAAAAGGTCAGACCCGTAATGAAGAGGTTGGTCGTTTCGATCTTGGCCTGGAATGCCACACGCTGGATTCCGTATACGACATAGCCTCCGGACGGAGACAAAATGTTACCACTTCGCTTCATGACGTTGACCGCGGCCTCGGGCATCATGGCAACACCACGTCTGACGAGGTCCTTGCCCATTTCGATGCCAGCATCCAGACCACGCTTCTCGACAGCGACGGAAACAGAGCCCAGGGAGCTGAAGAGGGTAGCGGGCGTGCCGCCAGTGGCTCGCTGATACCAGGTGAAGATGGTTTGCATGAAGTTTACGTGAATGATACCCATAGACCACTGGAAGTTCTGGGTCCACGCTTGGACAATGGGGGGCAGGCTAACGCCGGTCAAGCCGATCATGGCTTGAGCTTGGAAGTAACCAAACAGAGATAGCGAGAGGGCAGCGACGTGAGCAGCCGTGTTGGAGTGACCGAGCCCATTGAAGATGGCGGAAGAAACCAAAGCAATACCAGCAATGATAGCGGTAGCCCACTTGACACCGGTTAAGTTGACCGTCTTACCGTTGGAAATGGCGGCCTCGACACAAGCAATACTCTCTCCGGTGCTAGTAAGATTGATACGCACTCTAACGTTGGCATCGAGATCGGGGACGGAATAGGCGATGGAAGGGATGTTGGCGGCCGCGGAGGCGGCGACGGGGATGTTGAAGGGGATGTTGAACTTGGCAGCGGCCGTCATCGGGCACATACCAGCGAGCTTGATATCACAGGGGTCGAGGGTGGTCTTGAGAAAGGTGTAGCCATAGGCAGAGGCCTCAATGTCGAACTTGACGTAGCCTTGAACGGAGGATGTGGCCACCAGGTGGATCGTGGCGGAATTGTTGTTCGGGGTGTAGACGACGTTGAAGAAACTGGCCTGGAGACCCGAGTTGTCCTGACAGGTGTTGAGAGAGGTGGACACGAGCATGTTTTCGGCAAGGACTGGCGATAGCAAGGTTGCCATTGCGCCCACGAGGAGCGAGCCGCTCCTTGAGAACCACATTGTGCCGGTTGACTTTGACTATTGCTCGTGGATTATTGTACGGTTGTTTGTTGCTCTGGGCGAGAACAGAGAGTTGACCTAGGATGAAGTTGAATTTGTCGGAGATTGAAGAATAGATGCGCAATCAAAGAGCCGTTTTCGTCCCGCGGAACGTCTCGTGTGGTTTAGAAGGTCAACGGAGGAGGGCGAAAGGGGTGTTTGCGCCGACGAGGATTTGAAGACGATGGTCCGGCCAAAAGGAGTCTTTTTTCCCAAACTGTATCGAGAGGAGTCAATGTCGCAACACAGCGACTGACGAAACTTTGGCTTTCGATTGAGTTGTTTTCGCGAATCAAGTCGTCGTTTGTCGAGGGTTATCGGAGCGGTTGTGGTTGTGGTTGTTGGGAGCGATTGGAAGCGCCGTGCCAGCGAAAAGGTTACACGGCGGCAAGAAAGGAGAAACGAAGGGCGAAAAAGAAGAAATCTAAGATGTTTAAAACGAGAGAAGGAAGCGAGCGACCATGTTTATCGTGAAGGTAAACGGATGGATGGATCTGTCGCCAAATAATCCATCCACACACGATGGAAAAATCTGGGGGAAAGAGAAGAACAAGAACAAGAACGAGAAAAGCGACAGAGTTCCAGCAGTTGTGGGAAACGAGTGAATGAATGGATGGAGACTGAGAGCGGTACGAAGAGGGAAAACGAGCGAGAGTGTGCGTGTGGTTGCAGATTGTTACGAGTACGCGTCCATGGGTGGTGGCTGAGTCCCCCGAAGGCGCCGTTTCAGGGCCGTATGAAAGTAGGATCCGCTCGCAGATCGTGCAAAGTAGGTGAAGGCCAGGCGCTTCGTATGGCTGGCAGCCCTGATGGTTGATACGAGAGGCCGTGTTATTACTCGTTACTCCGTGCTCCGTACTCCGTACTAGCAGATTAAAATAAAATACGGGGCCCTGGGCGTCTCCTGAAAAGAGTAGCGAATTGCACGCTCATTCGACGAGGCGAAACGAGAACTGGGGGGGACCCCTGGCCGGGCCATTTTTTTCTGTCTTCTTCCTGTTCTTGATGTCAGCAAGCGTTGTTTACTATCGACTAGGTAGTAGTTTGCGGGCTCAGGGGGGGCTGCTGCGGCCCATTTGCGATACTCCATACTGTGCGTGTGTGCCGCAGCCCGTCTCGCATTTAAAATCGCGGATCGTCCACCACTTCTTGGCCATCTTGGCTTTTTTGCGGGAGAGATTTTGGGCGTTTGTGGTTGACAGAGGGAGAGGCTGTGTTTGGTTGATGGATGAGGAGAAGAGATGAAGAGCTGAGGGAGAAGGATGAAAGATGAAAGATGAAAGATGAAAGAATCTTTTCTTCGGGCCCTTTCCAATTGCTCTGGCCTTGTGAACACCACACAGAGGCAGGCAGTAGCAAGACAAAATAACGAGGCAATTTGCAATGCGCCTGCCCTCTTTGCATTGTGCAGCATTTGCTTGCCCTTGCTCTCAGAGGTACCGGTACTGTACAGGTACGGGCTCTGGACCAATCACAGCCTCGGAGTCTGCTATTGGTCTCCACTTGCGCCATTCATGCATCGCCTCAACGGCTCAAATTTTAGTGACGTGACATGCCAAAATGCATCGCCTTCTTTCAAATACGGGAGTGAGAATGTTCGTATCTGCACGTGTTTGTCTGCACTGCACAGGTGCCGCATCGTATTGCAATAGTACTGTACCCGTACATGGAAAACTCGTACATACAATGTCACGATAGACTTTAAGCGGCATTAATGCTCCAAAATCGGGTAACAATTAGCATGCAAGTATTGCTGATGCAATAATTTTGGGTCATCTTAGATTGGAAATGTCTTTTATTTCTTTTTCTTTGATTTCTCTTCTCTACCTGTTCTTTTCCGTTTCAGCCGCGTCCCCCAGATCTTCATCCTCATTTGGACTTTGGCGCAGGTAAAGTTCAACAGCCGCAAGCCCCAAAACCAGTGGCGCGCAGATCAAAAATAGAGCCAGATAGTACCTGTCTGACAGGCTTAGAAGGCTATTCCTTGACTAGAAATTGGATGGATGTTTTAGCACTTGATCCGTAGATACACGTATCAGGGTAGGCAGCTCAGGGACCAGGCAAAAATACTAACACCATAAACGTAGCTTGTGTAAGGCTCAAGCTGTGCCCTCGCATGGTGAAAGTGTTCTGAGACATTTGCCACGAGGACATTCTGAACATTTGGGAGGGTTAGAGAGAAAATCATATTCCCCGAGGCCATTGCAGAGAAAATTGGAGGCGAAAATGTGCCTGAAAATACAAATAAAAAGAGTGTTTGGTGTGGTGATCGTAAGTGGTGGTGGATGTTGACGATGGTCCAACGATGCTTGAGTGAAGATTAACAGGCAATGTTCTTTTTCTTCTTGTCCAAAAAGTACTGATGCGATTTGTCAATCACCACTCGGCTTAGACGAGTTCTAGGGATAGCATTCGCAACTTATTCTAACATCTAGTCATCGATACGTCGCCAAGAGAGGCCATTTCCCCCCAATATCAACCATACGTCTCCCAAGATGCCTGAAGGGCTATCTATCAATACCCGGGATGAGATTACTTAGTAGGTTAGGTAGCAGTAAGAAAACATGCGTGTTTACATAGAAAGCGGCATATCTGCCCAATCCGTGGTTACCCGGTCATACTGCATGATAAGCACACACGGATCGGAGCCCTGTGATTGATGGGGTAATCCTGCTACCCGAGTGTGACAAACTATCTATTCACTTACTAAAGCATTTGGCGATCCAATTCAAACTGGGAACTGTTAATTCTGGCGATGCTACTGCAATAGGTAGCACTGCGACATGCCAAGTGACCATGATTACTGTCATCCGGTAGCTCTGCTTGGAATGCAAAATACTCTATGCAGCCACTCCGTAGACACAGAGTATCCTTTATTATTAATATGTGTAGAACTACCTATTCGTTACTCAATTTAAATATTACAATACACAAATATTGACCCATGATGTAACCCCAACCATCACACATGCCTGCCAAATTTTCGTTGTCTCGGCTTGAGCACGGCAAGTTATAGCCCCGAGTCCGTGAGTGAGTGACACGGACATTCATGAGATTCAGACGGTCTCAGGCCTTACACTTTGACACGCAAAAAAAAGGAAACAAGGCAGGGCCAGAGCCCGAAACTTTTCGGGTTCTCAGCATTGCGAGAAAGAAAAGAAAGTTGCCAGAAAAATCCACCTGACTATTGTCTGCCTTGGATTGAGACACGCGCTCAAGGCGTTCGAACATGAGAAACACGATGCTTCGCCACCGACCGAAACCTGGAGTTTGTGCTGCTTACCGCCGATCACACGAGACATATGCGGGCGATAATTTTCGTATTTCCTTACAATGACGACCGATTTCGCCCAATATTTGACGGAAACCGTACCCTTCCCGGCAGCTTGCCGCCGGCCTTATGAGACATGGGGGGCCGACATTTTTCGGTGTTCCGGCCTTGGCCAATGGCGACGCTTCATATATGGCCCTTCAAAGAAAACATCCTCACATTGACTGGGACATACTCAAAGAGCTGATCCTTCTCATCACATCAATCATATCGATTTGCACGGCTCACCGCTGACCTCACGAGACATGGGGGGCCGATATTCTTTGGATTTCTTGTCATGGCGAATGGCATGGCTTCATGTTACGGCTCGCAACTGAGACACGCATCTGTCAAACTCGAGATCTTTCTCAGCAAAGAAATGTGGTGCTTACCGCCGACCTCATGAGACATATGCGGCTGAAATTCTTCGAGATCGTCCTATTGACCATTAGAATCGCTTCGGGTTCGAACAAGTGTAGGCCTTTGGGCTGTCCGAAAGATTTCGAGGTGGAGGAGGCTTGTCTCATGTTCATTTATGTGGCATCACCTGTTAAATATTGGCAGAAGACTATTGCTTTTGTACGCCGGAAAGTGACGGCATCTGTCTCACCGACCGATCACCGGGCAATAATTCACTGATTCTTCTCCACCCCGAAAAAAAGATCGGCCTCGCGGCTCGCTCCACGAAATCACAAAGGCGAGAAATGAGACATGCCTCCACCCCGAGATATTTCGGACTGCGAATCATTCTACTGTTGCTCACGAGGGGAAGAGACGAGCCTCCCCACTCCGAAGACTTTGGGCCTCACATCTCACTTTGTGATATCAGAGACACGGCTCCACCCCGAAATCTTTCCGCCTTGGACTACGAAAAGGTTGATCGCAAGACATTGTCACCCCACCCCGAAATATATCGGACGACCTAGAACGCGCTCTTCTTTACAACGGAGGCATGAGACACCGAGACAATGCCTCTCCACCCCGAAGTATTTCGGACACCTAATATGGCCTTGCTGCTTGGAAAAGGCAACATGAGACAATGAGGTAATGCCAATCAACCCCGAAAAGATTTCGGTCTGCGAAGATGGATCTTTTACAAGTCACAAGACATGGACTTGCTTCCCCACCCCGAAATCTCGGACCTCGAAAGATGCACAGAAAGCAATACTATGAGACATGGATTAAGACTGAACTTCTGTCCCGAAGTGGTTCGAGTTGCCTAAAAGTACTGTAAACAGATGCTCTTGTTCACAAGACAATGGCTCCGCACCCAAAAATCTTTCGGACTGCTTAAAGCGCTGTAGTAATACCATAGAAGTGAGTATGAGACATCCATTGATACTCCGTACTTAACTCCGAGATGTTCTGGACTTCTAAAAATACCAGTCTCGGCACGCCGGCCTTGATTGACCCTGTTCGGCCTGCCGCCGCCCATGAGACAAAGGTCCGCTCCGAATATCTTCGGACAGCGAGTTGAGGGGAAAAGTGTCGATGGCGAGGAAGAGAAATAAGGGTCTCGGCATTTTGCCTTCCGTTCCCTGTGAATTGTATAACGTGCTCCGGAGCCATTCCTCTAGAATCGTGGGGAAGCCATTGGCTGCGGGGAATCGGCCGTTTTCCTGTGTGTTTGAAGCCGTAAACAGTCGCTGTTTTAAATGTGTTCCGTAAATGCACCTCCGTATTCCCCGCTTCCCGCGCAAGAGCATGTGCTACAAAAACATATTAATTGTAATATATAATATATGAATGAAAGATGCTGTCAAATTCTAGTGATCTTGGCAGATACAATGAGTTCGATGTTCTTAATAGTGTAGCAGAAGAGAGCGGTGTGCTATTTGCCTGATATGGAGTATAGTCCTGACACTGAATGAATGTTTGAATGTTATTACCAACTCCTCGATGCCAAAGTGCAGGTCCCATTTCAACACACCAGGCTCAGTATTTTACCCATTACTCCGTACTATTCGAGAATACACCTGTCATAATCATACACTTTATCAAAGCATCATCATTGTAGACCGGACAATCACTCAACCCCATCCCATCCCATCCTACTCGCAATGTCATCTTTTCTACCCTAGAACCTCCATATTATTGATGTAATTTCTCATGCAAATGCACGCCCAGCATTTTCGGTAAACATCGTATAAAAGCCCAATCGCACCCAAGCGCAAGGCAGCCTATCAAGACACTCATTTCCTCCTTATCATCTTGAAGCCGCAGTAAAGTCCGGTCTGGCCCCCTTCCAAATGCACCACCTGCATGCCTCGATATTGTATAGCCCCCAATATGATGCATCACCATCACCGCTCGCAATATTGTTCCCTACCTGAGCCGCCAGGCAGGCAGCAGCCTCAAGCATCATCACAAACATCCTCTCTCGTGCCAATTTTTCTTTTCTTTTCTTTGCTTTTTCTTCCCCGAGCCTCATGCAATCCGGATAGATTGGTAAGCCGAGACAACGCAGAGGCAGCTCACATCTTATGCCGCCTCAATCCATGCAACCTTCTCCCTTACATATATTCCCCCACCTAGTATGCCTCACTGCGTCGCGTTCTTTCTTTCTTTTTCTTTCAGCTTCGCCTCCCGACGCGTCCCCTTAATATCTGGACGAGCGCTGATACGCTCGCCATCTGCCGCGTGAGGCTGGGATCCTGGCCGCGATACCGGGACTCTGGCCAATAGATCCGAGACCCGTCTCAGGTCTCCTATCTCGTACATAATTAGATCGTTTTTTCCGGGTCCGATGGTCCCCGGGATGAGTCTATCGCGGCGATCGAGCCTCCAGACTTACGATAGATTCTAGTCGTTCTCACGTACGGCAGAGCTCGATCGGCGTCAGCCGCCGGGTCTCGGCTGATCGGCTGGCAAGGTTCGCGGGGTTCGTCCAAGCAATGCCGTGGCAGCCCCTGGTCGGAGCTGAAGCCATCATGTAAGTGAGCCTGCAAGTGGCCCTGTAGCCTAGACTGTACCCGTAAGAAAGTGTGTGCTTGTAAGTCAACTGTCAGGCCAATCAGCGAGAGAGAGTGCTCAGACGCATGGGCGTTGCATCTTGAATCTCAGAGTGAAAATCATCTATATAAACCCATCTTCCCTCCATCCTCAGACGGCTTTTTCTCTCTCTCACCACCACCACCTTTAGAAGCACTTCATCACACTCCTTCAACTTCCCCTCTCCCCTCTCCCCCTCTTCCCCTCCCCTTGGGGCACCCTCATCCTCACCCTGGGCGTTGTCAAACCACTTCTTCCTTGCGTCGGTCTGTCTGAAATGGCGTCTCCGTCTCGAGGGAGCAAAACGCTCGGAAAGCACCAGAGATCCAGTCACTCCTTATACATCTCCAACTTTCTCTGGTCGAGGCGCTGCAGGGTGCCCCTCTCTACCCCGGAACTTCGGTCTTGGTCAAGTATGTAATCGAGTAAGAGCCTCACGCCCCGATATCCATGAGATGGCTAACACTCTGTTCAAACCAGTCCCGCTCCTCTACAGATACATGCCCAAGAAAATCCAACAAAACACAAAAAAAGAACGCTCCAATAATTGGGTATGTTGGAAAAAGAAAAGAACAAAAAAAGATTCCACAGAAACAAAAATCCAAAAAAAGGCATCTACCGTCGAGAACATTGGAAGACATGCTCTGCTCAATGTCTGACCTATTGGTCCAGTCATTGTGTCAACTTTAGCAAGCATGTAACATAGTTGCAAGTATTCGTTTGGACTTTGTCCGACGTAAAGCCCCTTTCGGGAGAATCCACGCCCTGTCAACCTCCATCTCGTGCTCCTGGAAGGGGCCAGAGCATATAACGAAAGCTTTGTCCCAAGGGTTGAGACATCCCCCCCTGGTTTCGACGAGTTCTCGACATGCCTGATTTGCAACTTGGGGATTTCTCATTTGGACCTCATGGGTATTATAACGTCGTTGTTTCAGAACACTGCTGCCCGGATTGACCTGCGTGCGCAACTCTGTTAGGTTGGGCGTTATAAAGATGGACTGGTTCGTCATTTCGATGACTGAAACTTCCATCGACAACCCGCCGTGACTGGGCGAAGGAGTCCAGCATGATAGAATGGAGGAGAGAATTTGGGAATGGGATTGGGAAACCAGGGTATATAAAGTGACTTTTGGGATTGGAGGAATGGGAACTGGGAAATACTGTGGAGGACTCAAGGCTGGGATGGGGACCTGTTATAGAGTGGAGGATCAAGGTAGGGCCGTGTGGGGGAAATGGTGGAGGAGTTTTAATGGAAAAACCATTCTCACCTTGTGTGAGAAGAACTTTGGGGCCGCATACCATCAGATAAACCTGTCAAAAGGTTGGGCAAGATCATGGTATGCGGCCCCTTCCAAAAAAATATTGGCCCTCGGGGCCCTCCTGCGGGGTGGAGGAATTACCATGGCACAAAGGATGGACTGGATAGTATCGGGTTTGGGACTGGGTTTGGGATTGGGATAGGGTTGGGTAATCGGTTTGGCTGGGAATTGGTAATGGGCTTGGGAACTGGGAGGGAGACAGAGGTGGAATTTGGGACGGATAGAGGTGGATTGGGATTTGTATATAGAGGTGGAATTGGGATGGGAATTGGGATGGGTACTGGGATGGATGGATGGGATGGAAGGGTTATTAGAATCGCAGCCATGGTACAGGAGGGCCCTTTTAGAGACTCTGAAATGGAAATTTTCATTTCAACAATCTTTCCGCGTGTATATGACTGATGCAAGCAACCGGTAATCTTCCATCAATCTTCTTTCGTAAAGAGGATATCTTAGTAGAAGATGGCGATACTTCTGGATGGTCTTGGACAGATGACGAAGATGATGAATGAAGAAAGCAAGAGAGATTTGAAAAGACGTATCTTGGAATGCGAGTGCCGAAGAAACGGACTGCCCTTTCATCGACCATGTTGCTGCTTGAAACGCCTTCTAATGCAGTAGACATGGAGAAGAAATACACCCGATTCCAACTGAAAAAGGCTAAGCAGCACGGAACATGCTAGAAAAGCAAAAGACGATGAACCCAAAGAGGAGAACATGAAAGAAGAAGAAGAAGAAGAAGAAGAAGAAGAATGTCAATTAGGTACTTGAGACGTCACGATGGTTTAGGGATGTACAACACAAGGAAGGAGCAGCTCCTTATCGGCGATATCATGTACCTCAGAGGGGGAACAAAAATCATCATTTTATTATCATCAACTGTTACATGCATGAAGACAGACATATACAGCTTAAAAATAGAAGAACTGTATGCGCTTTCGCAGACGGTCCCAGGTATTGTATACGGAGACGTTTGTGGAAGTGCATCCGCATCAATTGTCTCTTGCAATCTTCATCCTACTAGAACTCAAGCTATGGCTGCCTTCTAATGCGGTATCACTGGAGATCGAGTATCTGTGTAACTGGACATGATGAAACTTCTACCTAGGGACCATCATCATTTACAGATGGTCCCTTGCATCAAAGATTGATCACCATCTCGTGTAACCTCCTCCTCCACGTTTGCTCACAAGAGGAAACCGGCCTAGTCCAGTACAAAACACCCATTCTCTATTATCTACTAGACTTCATCAGCCATCCACGCGGCAGATGCATCTCATCAAAAGCTTCACGACTCATGAAGCACACTCATCTTCGAACTACCCGCATCAACGATCTGTCACTCTAAAACCTTGGCGCCGACATCTACATCGAAAATCATCGCAAATCACCAAAAATGCCACGTGGACAGCTTCTGCTCGAGCCTCCCTCCAAAAAACAAAGTCCAGTTGCAGCAACCAAAAGGACACACGCAGAGACAGAGTTGAAGCTTTTCTGTAGCCTCAGCGCCACACACCAAACCAAATGGCGGATCGCGTCTCCTCCGCATGAACCGCATCCAACAAGAGCTCAAAGTTGCGGTTTCACACCCCCTCCTCAAGAAAATGGCAAGCTGAAAAACGAGCTGGAGAGCGAGTCGTCAAAGGAAACTCAGATGCCATCAACTAGCAGCGTGTTCTGCCATGTGGTTTTGGCCACCAACGCCCCCTCCAAAACTTCGGATTTGCTCCCGCCCTGATCTTCAGCATCTTCACATTCTCTAAGCGCTGATCAAACCGAGCTAGGCAAGTCCAAACTCGAACCAAGCCCAGCTTCATCTTCTCCGCACGTCAAGCCAACCGCCGAAAACCCACTAAAACTTCTCCAACTTTGATGTTCAGAAGGGGTGGGCGTGTCTTCATCTCCCAAGCCTCAGATGTCGCTAAAGACCCTGTAAATCGCCTCCAGCCACGCCGCCAAGTGGAGATGAAAAGGTACATCAGAGAGAAGTATCGTCGAGCATCAGCGTTGAAACAGGATGCCATCTCCAGACCCTCTAAATAAAGGGCAGTTTGTGTGCTGATAGCGCGTGCTCTAGCGTAATGGAAATCTAGAGCCGCCCCATCCGTCAAGCCCTCAACTGTCTGATGGTGTCTTGTCCCATCAGTGACATCTCGACTATTTTGGGCATCAACTCTGTTGGTTTCATCTTCATTCCTCGAATCCATTAGCGAACTTGATACTGCGCCCAGCCACAGCTGAGTTGCGTGGCATCGTGGCATGTCACTGCAAGATATCACTTGACATCTTGTGGCAGAAACGGTGGTGATGCCCCCTCCTCTGTGGCTGGGTTTCTCGAACAATAGAATGTTCTCCTCGCTTGCCGCTTCTGGATAGTAGATTCATCTGCCTCAATCTAGATTGCCGTCATGTCATTTGTGTATGTATGCTGTATTTGCCTGTGTATTGAAAGATGTATCAGCGTCCAATGGCAATCCGTGATGCATACAAAGAGGCACCATGATCGGACAATCATCTCACGAATTGTCTCGCAATCATCTACCCCCACATAAACTCTCTTTGACCGAGTATAATGCCGGCAAGACGACGTTCCGAACATCCCCGTCTTGGCACCCATCGTATCTCCAAGATGTGAATCCCTTCACTCCGGACTTGCAAGGCCCGAATCGGGTCAAAGACTGCCGGCATGCGCCTTACGCTTGACCAATTCATGAGGCTTGCAAAACTCCGAACCCCTGGTCGTTTTGGTGCCGCGCTTGTGCTTTCTCTCACACAAGATAGTTGTTATTGTGGCGCAGATCTCCTCTATTGTCCAAGATGCAGGAAACCGCACTAGTTTCCACAGATCGAGAGAGATAAACTCAAAAGGCCTTTCAGCTTGAGCAAAAGTGGCTGAACTTCACCACGTGGGATTGACGGCCCTCCCGAGGACTGGTCTGTCGATAGCAGCGAACCATCATCGCCCGGTCGAGGAGTTGGTGTGATGATCATGATTTACGCCCTAAACGTCCCATCTCCAAAAGATCTCTGTGCGAAGGGTGCCCCCTTAAGAGGTGAGGCGTGCAATCGACGACAACGTGGTGGCTTGAGCGATGAAAAGGCTAGATGATTCTCCAAGCTAATATAGCACAAAACGCTGTTCTCAGACCGACCAACAGCACACCACAACCAGAGAGAATGCCTCTTCTTGTAAGAGCACGCCCTCTTGGCGTGGGAAGCAGCAAGCAGCAGTCCGAACGCCACAGAAGCCCATCCAAAGGACCTATTTTAGAACGAGGATAAGTAGTGGCATATTCGAAGCTTAGACTCTGCCTCATGAGTGCCATCCAATCAAAAAATCCTTGGCAAAAAGCATCACAATCATTCGTCCTATCACAGACCAGAAAAGAAAAACACCCCAGCCGTGGAGAGAGAACAACCTGGGGTCTTCTCCAAAAGATAAACCACAAACGCTTGTCTGTGGCTTCATGCAGCCACCATTCCTCGAGGACAGCCAGGCCGGCTCTCGTCGATAGAGGGCAAGAGGTGTGCAACTTATATTTCTAAAATAGGACAAATCACAGACCAACGTTGCATCCTCTAGCTTGCTGGGCTGAAACATTAGTGTTGTGGCGGGTAAGGGAAGCAGAAGATTGAGGCAAGATTATGCGATGTAAGATGCTGTAAACGAACTCGATACTCAACTATAGTCGAGAAATAACATGATGCTAGGCCGGATCCTCTGCCATGGCTCATGCTTACAGCAGAGAGAGGAGGTTTGCTGATATCATGCGACGTAGGATGCTGTAATCGACACTCAACTATAGACGAGAATGACATGGCGCTAGATCAGATTTCTTGTCATGGTTCATGCCCCCAGCAGAGAGAAGGGATTTGCTGATATTAGCTGTCCTCACTTCATGCAAAGATGGCGAGGAACTTGTGTGTGTGCGGAGGATAGTGCTCCCTTTGCACAGTCTGAATCTATTTTGTCAAGAGCAGTCGCCCGGTTGGGGGCTCTGCACATCAAGTGCTATGGTATATGGTCATAAAGTAATCCATCTTATAGTGGATGTAATAATCGCGTGGCTTACAGAGACGGACAGTGCATGAAAGCAGCAATATAGCATGCAAGTCTTAGCCAAGCAGACTCTGTCCACGACTTTCTCTCTTCATCGCAAATGCTCGACTGCGAGGTCTCTGCGCCCTTGTTTCTTACCAAGGACGAGCATCACCTCGGTCTCAGTCAGCTCATCCCTATGAGCCCTTTATTCAAGTATTCACCCCGCTCCCTCAAAATTCAGTAAATGTCAGTGTCGAGTTCCTGAATGGTATCAACGCTCCAATGACCGCCGGCACGTAATATGCAGACCGTTTGATCAAGTCCCCAGTCAACAGTCCGATTGATCCGGAATGGGCCCTCGAGTTTTCGCTTCCAAAGACCTGGTCACCCGCCGGTCCTAATTCCATACCCCCGCGGACGAGTCTTGCTACCTCTTCTGGTTGGAAGAATGCAGCCGTTCGAGCTCTCCCCATGCGTTCGGTCTTGGTAGCACCTGTTGAAATGCTGGTCGACTCATTATGTGATGCTGATGAGTCTGATCCCGGTGTGTCTGCCCTGCCCAGCACAACGACCCAGGCAAAAGTCTCCATGGCATCCCCGCTGTCGTCGACGCCGCCCTCAATGCCAACCCAGTAATCGGCCTGGGGCTCTGCGTCGCGGGCGTTGCGAGCTCGGTTTCGTGCGCCCTGCAGGGTTTCTGCATCCGTCATGGGCTGGTCAGCAACACCGGATGGCACGTTGAGACCGGTGAAGGAGAATTCTGCAGACGGGAACATGCCACCAAAGGCCTCCCTTGCGGCTGAGATCTTGACATTGTTGCGCGAGGCGACAATGACTCGGGTGACACGGGTAGCCGCCTGGTCTGTCATTTCAAAGCCTTGCCTCACCCTTGCTTTGCTGTGTTGCTTTTTTCGATCCTCGCACTTTCTCTTTCTGCCCGCCTCGTTTGATATGCGCTGAGAAAATAAAGACAGTAACTCGTAATTCAAGAACGTCCGTAAATCAAAACTTGTAGAGTTTTAGCCTTTGCGTGAATGTGCTCGTCAATTTCGCAATGCTTTGAGTATCGGAGAATGAATTCGCGATGTCCTTTGACGGGGTTTTAACTCGCAAAAAGGGCGTAGCGTCCCTCGGAAGCCGAGTGAGTCTTACGCCGGCTGAAGATCCCTGCTAGTTCCGACCCGACAGCACCTGTAATGGACCGCCCCTTACTCCGTATAATCACCTGTAAATGCAGATGCACTCACCTCTTGGCGGAAATGATATCCGGAGAAAGACAAGGTGATGAAGGCAGATAAAAATTGTCAAGCTCTTTGCTCTGTAACAAGCGATGGGCCTTGGGTGTGATTTTGTCAACTCTTCTCTTGAACATGAAATAAAAACTATGGCGGCGGTGCGGCATCATTGTCCGGATTCGCCAGCGACAGATAATCCACACCCATCGCACCCTCATCGACATTGTAGCTACCAGCATCGTTGTCTTCCTCTAGCAGGGGGATCTGCTGTCCCCAGACCAGCCCGTCCATGTCCATGTTCCATGGCCAGTCTTGGTCCAGCATGTTTACAATGTCCCCAGTGCTGTAGTTAGTTGCGGCGAGTGCATCGGCTCCCTGGTCTCCCCAGAATCCAGCCGCCTCATCGCTTGGTCCCCCCTTTTGTAGGCCGGGATCTGGAAGGCCGCTGCGTTGCCTTGCGTTTGAAATTTGAAAAGTGGCCTCCAACAGGCGGCTGACGACATCCCGGCTGCGGCGTGCCGTGAGGGACCAATCCTTCATAGCTGTAAACAGCTCGAGAGTCGTCTCGATCTGTGCCTGCCATTGGGCGACAGACGGATTATCAGGCTGCCACAAGATGCTTACCAGAGGGATCATGGCCGCTTGGTACAAGAACCACACAGCATTCCATCCAGACATTTGCTGGCGCATCCATCCCTTGGAAACGCTGTCGACCGTCTCTCGAGCAGCGCCCTGGCAAATCTCCACAGAAGCAATGTCATGCTCTGATATGGGCAATTCAGCCTTACTGGCAAGAGTAAGAAGGACTGGGCGGTGTAGCAGCATTCGTAGATTCCAATATCGCCATGTCATGATGCATCGTGAAAGATGCAGTGGCTCTACACAGGGCTCTGTAGAGCGTAGAAGCCAGGGGAGGTTGTTGAACCAGTCGACAAGAAGGCCGTCCAAATAACTTCGATCTTCCGCGCTTAAGAGAGGAGTGACTGCAAGCATGTCTTGTATCTTGGTGGCAATCTTGCAGAATTTGATGTTTTCGAGCAGAGGCATGATGCCCGCGTATTGTGCAGAGTCATGTTCCTCCTAGAATGAAGAGAAAGAATCAGAAGCTGCTGATTAAAGTATAGAGAAATTGTGTCCATGACAATGCAGAGAAAGGAGAGAAAAATCAAAGGATAATTTTTTCAAGGGGGCATACCTGCTCTGGAACAAGTTTAGGAGGTTGGATGTTGATTGCAGGCCCCCATCGGCCGAATGATGGGCGCCCAAGAGTTGTGGTTCCCCAAGTGTCGAGACAGAATATCGTCCACCAGGTGCGTCGCCGCGACTCGAGAACTGCAGGGTCGGATTGCGGCTCTTCCGGTGACGGTTCTCGATGCAGCCCGAGGGCAGTGGCCATTCTATGGATTGCACCGATAATGGCATTGGCCATGTTTGGGCGGTTGATATAATGGAGGTAGTAGCCTCCCAGTAATGCCAAGGCGTGAATGGTTTCGATATTGCTGCTCCCAAACGCACTGAGATGGATGTGCTCTATGGCTTGATTGTAATACTTGATGTGGCTTAGGTTACTAGACGGCGTGGACATGATGCTGCTGGTGGCAAACACCATGTTGACGAGGGAGAGCCAAGGGGCATCGCATCTTCGGCCTTCGTTGTAATGTTTCCGAAACGAGGTCTCATCCAGTATGGGCGTGAGAACGTGGACGCGTTTGAAGTAGGCATCGACAAGAGCTTGCCCCTTGTATGTCCATGGAATTGGGGAGTGTACCTTGGATTTAGTAACTGCGCGGAAGAGAGGAACGCTGCTGCGTGCATTGTCATCGCTAGAAGCATCAGGGGATGACTGCGCTGCAAGCAACACTTGTAACTGAGGCTGGATCTGAAGCATAACTGTCAAAGCCACCTTGACCGATGAAGCGCCGAGATATGAAGCCGCCTGCTTGTCCATGTTGAGAGACAGGGCGTTTACATCATCAGCTTCCGCCGGCAATGCCTCCTTTTCTCTCCGCTCCTCATCCCATTGTGAGTTCTGAGCGGGCATCTGCTCAAGCTCTTTTGGAAGATGTTGCTGCTGCTGCTGCTCCAAATCATCAGGAGAGGGAGGAGCCGGCGAGATTTCGGCGGTCTCTTGCTGGACCGGCTGATCTAGGAGGTCACGGAGCTCCTGGCGGGACAATGCCAGCAGATGGGAGACTTCATGGTTGGGATAAAGACGCCGCAACACAGAGCGGCACTCTTCAAGGCTCCGTGATAACTCCTCTAGTGATCTAATGGCGAGAGAGTGGAGGTTAGCTAAGTGAAAAGGGGGAGAAAAGGAGGAAATGAAGAGACATAGAGATACATACTTTCTTGACGGAACAAGACGTTGGCGATGTTGCTCATACACGCATCGCCTCCGGGAGCGACTAGACTGGCAACGGTTACACGGCTGCTTGCCGTCACAACGAATCTTGCGCCGCTGACACTCGAGACAGGCGTGGAGGCTCTTTGCGGCTCTACTACCGGCCGTGTCCTGAGAGCGATTGCCGTCCGAGGACGATTGGGGGGAGCGATCCACGGCTTTTCCCTGGACCCCCTGGACTAATGAAGTCGTTCTCTCTAGTTAGCCAAGATGACTACAAGGCCGGAGACAAGTTGTGCGTGAGAGGACTCGGGAGAGAGACTCGGGATAACGATAGGGGGGTGCTTGTGCATAGCTAGACTCCACCCACAGGTGTAGAACATTCCGTCCAGATGGTTGATGCTAATGCTATTATTACCAATTTACCGTAGCAGTCGCAGTCGCAAGTGAGTCGGAGGGCGAGGAGACTAAGGGCCAATAGGAAGGCCAAACGTATAGTGCTTCGTTGGTCAGAGTGAAAGACGAGGTTTCGGTATGTACGAGTATGTATCAGGGAGCAAAAGGAGGAACAGATACCCCGATCACGGGAAACGACTGATGTGAGGTGAGATGAGGTGAGGCGATGAAAAGGCAAGGTACCACCAACACTGTGGTATTACCTAAAGCGAGCTGAGGCCGGAGAAAGAAAGAGGGGGGCGATTCCTGCTTCGAGTTTGCCGACAGTGTAAAAAAAAATTCAAAAGTATCATTAATCAATCCAGTGTAATTAACAAAACACTCAATGCCGCCCAGCCATGTTTGAAAAAATGAATAAAAATGTAATAAAAATAAAAATAAAGTAGAATGGAATCAACGGAATCAATCAATCCATCGTGTGGTGAAGCCCTCGGAGAAAAAGACTCGACTCCTTCTGTCGTGCTGAAGGAAAAAAAGAGTGGAAACCGGGGCTTCTCTTCGTCCAAGCAAAAGAAAAAATAAAAAAAATAAAAAAATAAAAAAAAATAAACGAGAAAATAAAAAGGCACCGAAAAATCCGGGGTAAAACCTAGCAAAGAACCGAGTGCTACTGTAGCCTCCAGAGTCTCCCACCGTCAAATAATCTATGGATACTAAATCCTCGGCTACTACTAGCAAAAGATTTTCGATGGTCGCAGTTGCATACATATGCAGCACACACCTTCTGTCTCACACGCTTCGCTTCCCCCCGAATCGAAATCGCAAATCGGCGCACCTGCCCACAAATATTCCCCCAAAATACCCCGTGGGCAGGTGCGGAATTCGGTGGCTAGTCCCTTTTCGGGAGATTGGGCCGTAGCGGGAAGCGCTTCTCCGGGGTCTGGAAAATGGGCCAAAGTATAGCAGTTGGTGCAGTGGGTGGTGATACTGTTAGTAGTCTACTACTAGGTACTGTAATGTGTCCGTATAGGCTTAGTACCAGTAGTATTGGGTTATTGGGTTATTGGGTAGTAGCAGTCAGTAGTACGACTGTGGAGAAAGAAATCGGTTAATGTCGTCTGGGGGAGGGGATTCTAACTGGCACGGAGTATTAATATTAATCTGGTTGGCTACCGGAGTAATACCTACTTGGACAGGTAATAGCTCCAAAGCATTTTTTACTCTTCCCGGGCAAAGGGGACCAACTAACATGAGGTTCATCCCACTAAGCTGTCACTAGCCCCCATATCCAGGTATAAGTTGATGCCGCTAGACGTTGGCAAGGTTGGGTTGCAATACGGATGTCGTGAGGCCAGGGGCCTGGATTGTGCTGTATGTGTGTGTGTATGGAACAAGGCCATGGTGTTGACCGGCATCGAATGGCATTCGCTGACCTGGGGGGGGGACCACATGATGGCCAAGAAGTGTGTATGACCACCCGTACCAGTAATACTCCGTAAATTGCCGCTTTGCCAGATACCTAGACGGGCAAACACGCCCATATTAATTGCATTCCCACAGAGTAGCATCTTGTATACACACGCACGCACGAGACACCATTCGCCTACAGAGTTAGGTAGGTGGCAAAGTAGAATTCTGCCAAATATGGGATGGTAGGCAGAACTAGATGTTGGAGGTGTTAGATGGCGGCTATAGCCTCAAGTTGAAGTATGGCACGTGAGAAAAAGAGGCAAAAGAGGCACATATGGATCCGTACAGTTTGTTTGGCAGTTGTCATTCCGAATGTTGCATTGTTGCGCTCTGGCCCCCCTCTCATAGCCTCATATCATTACGTGAAAACAAACAGTAAAATGGCAAAAAAGCAATTCCCCTCCATCCCAAAAAAGACCGTCCCGTGAAAACGCAAGCAACCATCAACCAATTCAGCCTCAATTCCTGCGTACAACTGCCCTGGTATTAGTGTTTTTTAATGGTGGGTCGTAATGACAAGTAAATACTCCACGCCTTATGCCTTCTCGATATTAACGATGCCACCGTGGCTGTCCACGGCAACGGACTTCTTGGCGGTCGACGCCTTGACCGGGTTCTTGGCCTCGAAGATTTCGTCAAGCTCTTCCAACTGTAGAGAAGACGATGGGTTAGCAAGATGTGCCATTGTAGACCAACGAGTGAATCAGGAATACTTACAGTGCGTCCCTTGGTCTCGGGGATGAAAAAGTAGACAACAGTCACCTGGACAAGATCCCAGATGGTGTAGATGATGTACGTGTGCCAGCCAATCTTCTTCATGGACACGGGCCAGGCAAACTGGTTCAAGAGACCAGCGGCATTGGTGGCAAAGCTGGAGAAGGCCATACCCTTGGCACGCATCTCGAAGGAGAGCACCTCGACGGGGTACAGGGCCTGCAGGGGGGTAATTCCGACAGAGTAGACGGCACCAAAGATGAAAATCATGGCCAACGCGGCCTTGGATGCCGCAGGGTTGTTGTAGATGGCGTTACCGTCGGCGTCGACGCCGGTTTGAGAAGCCGCAAAGCGAGCAGAGGCAATGGTCATGCCCATCCAGACGACGACACAGGCGGCAAAAGAGAAGAGCAACAGGGGGCGACGACCCACACGGTCGACCAAAAAGGCACCAAGGATGGCCCAGGCAAACTGCTGGCAGTTGTTGATGAGGGTGATGTTGGCCTGCTGAATGGATCCAGTGTAACCGGCCGTGTCGAGAACCGAGCCGAGGAAGTAGGACAGCACGGCATTGCCGGCCCATTGACCAAAGACGGTGATGGTGATGTTGCAAAGGAGACGGTAGACGGCAGAGCGGCTGCGGAACAGCGCCCGGTAATCCCACCAGCGCTTGTCGGCACCGTCCATGTTGAGGAGCTGCTCGTACTCGAAGAGCTGCAGCTGGACCCAAGGAGAGTCAGGATTGCCGTTGCCGTGGTATTTGGTGAGGACAGCCTTGGCCTGCTCCTTCTTGTTGTTCACGTAGAGCCATCGGGGGGATTCGGGGAGGAACATGGCGAAGATGCAGATGAGACCGGCGAAGAGGGCCTGGAGCCAGGTGATGAGTCGCCACGAGTAGTCACCGCCGACGTTGAGACCGCCTCGGGCAGCACCGGCTGAGATGATGGCACCAGAGAACCACAGGGTGTTGTACATGGCTAGATTTTGAGAATTAGCCCATCTCTTCTCACCACGTTTGCTAAAGACACTCTCAATGTTCCCAATCGAGGAGGACGAAACATCAGGAGATAGGTGAATTCAAACAAAAGGAGTCACTTACCTCCAACACGTCCACGGTAGGCAGGGTGGTTAATCTCAACGACGTACATGGGGCCTGCAGCCGACGCAATGGAAACACCGAAACCAAGCAAGAATCGGCCTCCCATGAACTGGCCCTGGGAGTTGGACACACCCTGGACAATGGTACCAACGACGATGAAGATAGCACCCAGGAGCATGCCCACGCGACGGCCGAATCCGTCAATGGCAGGGCCGACAAAGGGAAGCGCGACGACACCACCAATCTGGTACATGGACGAGACAATGCCGGCCCAGATGCCATCGTTGCCGCTCTCGACGTACTTCTTCTGGAACCAGGGGTTCTGCAGCAGGTTGTTGATGAGCGAACCATCATAGCCGTTCATGGTACTGCAGAAAAATGCAATGATGGAGAAGGAGTAGATGAGCAGCTGAGCCGTGGTCCAGGCTCTTGGTGGCTCCTTTATCATGGCCTCCTGAAAGGCCGTGTGTCCGGTCACGACCTTGGTTTGGAGTTCTCCCTACATTGAGACAGAAAGTGTCAGTCACTCGCTCTTCCAAACGAGGTGGCAAAAAACACAAATCACAAAGGAGAAGAAAGAAAAAACTGCAATCGGGTGATTTGCCATACATGGTCGAGCTCCTCATGGGTGTGGATGTCGTCCTTTTCGCCCATTGTAACGGGGGGTATCTCTAGCCTCTCGGCCAGACCAGCTCTTCAAGTTGTGTGTGAGAGAGAGAGGTTGATGGGGAGGGGAAACTCTGCAATGCCCCCGTCTTTCGATGCGAGGGAGAGCCGAGTATTTGACTGCGAGTGAGATGAGGAGGTGAAGAGAGAGAAAAAGAAAGGTTGCAGTCCTGATGGCCAGGGGGCGCTGTCGCTTTTATGCTTCTTGTCTGTGTCCCTTGCCGCGTGCAATCCTTCCCCAGGCTCTTTCACAAGGTTGGATGGTTGGATGCTAATGCTACTTTTTTGGGATCAGGAAACAGCCCTGGTCAATAGGCCCGATCAAGCGAGCGTTTGTTTGTACGAATGAACGCCTTGCCAGCCTCAGTTGCTTCAAGCCATCTCAGGATTGGGATTGATATTTCGCCGGTGCAAGTGATACGGGCGGATTATTTGAAAAGAAGCTGCCCCAGGAATTGGGCATGCCGTGCCGCTTATACGGCTTGTCTCCTTTCTCATACGATTGCGGTCAAGAGGCTATTGGACGGCGGCGTCGTGCCGTGGCGTCGACTTTCGGCCCTCGTAACAATGCGGGGGGAGAGGCCCAAGCCTGATGCAGGTGCGGAGGATTCTGGTCCGCAATGGCTGGCGAGCAGTTTGGGAATAGCACAGCCTGAACCCCGGGTCGAGACGGCGCTTTGTCTGGACAGACGGATCCAGTGAATAGACATTAGCCTAAGTGGTGCGGATCATCCGCCTCTGGGGTATCTGGGCCTCTCCAGACTGACGATTGGGCCGAAGGCCACGCGATGCACGGAGAAATCCTACATGCCTGCTGAGTGTCTTGGCGGGGGGAGAGACATGAGATGGCATGAGGTGAGGTTGTGTGCTTTTGGGGTTCAAGGTTGTCACCATGGATGCCAAATATTGATTTGATCCAGGCCCTTGGTGGCGGTTGGCTGGCGGATGGCGGTTCGAGCCTAGCAGCATGTCAGACGGCAAATCGCGAAAGCTGACTCGCGCAGCAAAAAGAGCGAGGGATGAATTACAAAGTCAAGAGAGAGGCGAATTTGATGCAAGCGAGAAGTGCATTTGCATTGGTGGTGGTAAGATGAAGGTGAAGCCTGCCATGGTCTGACACGAACATGAACTGGTGACTTTTTGGTGTGCATCTCGAGACAAGTAAACAAAAAAAAAATGGAGGTTGCAGCAGGTAGCCGAGCTGGGGGGGACCCAGTGCTGTAACTTCCATGTTTAGCTCTGCATCGGTTAGCAGGGCCGGATGATTAATCAATCGGCATAATTCCCCAGCAATTTCGATCACTTTTCACAAGCAGGCAAGCAGGGTGTCGAGCGGCTGAACAAATTGAATCAACTAGAGTCCAAATGTGATGGCAGCTGAACTGAAGCAAGCACTAAAGCTATGTATTCACGGGCAATGTGATCAATGCCTTGGGATGTGTGTGCAGATCTAGTGCAAGAGTTGATGAAATGCAACAGCATCGTATCGACTAGAGTCCTAGTCCTAGGCTAGCTTGTGATTGTGATGGCGGACAGGGAAGCAAGCATTCAGCACCCACAGGGATTCTCTCAGGGCGCACTGGCTTAGCTTACCAAATCTCCTTGCAGCTTGCTGGGATTTGCCCAAAAAGAGAGCAGAGCAAAAGCCCGGCGCCAACTTAGTTCTCAGTCGACGCTCAAAATGGGACCAAGAGCTGGGGAATTACTCCGAATTCTCGTAACGGTTTAGTGGGGGCTTATGTAACCTGGAAGACAAATTGATACAATATAGGGTAGGCAAATACGTGTATATAGGAATATCCGAAGAAGCTATATGGACATGAACGAGCATTGTGCAACTAGACGCCCAAGAACGGCTCTTTGGGAGCTTCCAGCCAATGCCTTAATATTGAACAGATACAACGCTACTTTAATATAATAACACACTGCAGATACACCCGAGACAGGTCAGATAGATCTTGCTGCTGCCGGCTACTTCATTAAAACAGGAGGGTGTAGACACGACAGGCACACAGCATGAACAGCACGATCACAAAGTAGCATCAGCCAGCAACGATCCACGTGGCATGCGCACTTGGTGTCTACAGATGAGATGTCTAATCCATTGGGTTCACCGGCCTCGATACCCGCGGCAACCCTGTCGATGTCCCACGTTCTCCGGGGAATCACTCTCGTGGGCCCCCCCAAAGGAGAATTAGGGTTTCCACAGCATTTGCCGTTTCAAGTCTCGGTTTCAGCTGATCACTTTCTGACATGTGGCCATTGGATGGGGTTTCGCTACGAGAGCCGGGGCTACTGCTGCGTTCGTCTTGTGAGAGTTTGCCTGGCCCGAGGAAGTGTGTTGGAAGCTGACAACCGACAACATGGAGCTTCCTTTATACATCTCTGGACCAATCTAAGAGCCGTTTGAGAGATTAGTCATCAATTCCAATCCGTAATCACCAATCACAACGCTCGTCTTTGATCGTGTTGTCGAACGTCCTCCAAACAATCCTTCAGTATGTTGGTATATTGCTTTTTCTGCCTTATTCAAATAAACTTTTATTTCCATCTTAGATTTTTCAGTCATAAAATGATCCTTACAGTCCAACAACCTTGACACTCAAATCCCATAGTTTCTTGGCCTCGATATCGCTAATGGCATGGGGAGAAATGGCGTCGACGTAGTAATCGGCCACTTGAGCCTTTTCCAGCAGGTATGCGCCGTTGTGCTCTATCAAACGTAATTGGCGTTAGCTTATTGCTTTTAAGAAAAGACAATGGAGATGGGTGTGACGGGAAATAATTCCAAAAAAAGAAAGAGGAGGGGGACCAGCAGGAAAACATACCCTTGAGAACAGGATCAAAAGAAGCAAATACATGAGTAGCAATTCCCTGCTCATGTGTAAGCATCTCCTTCTCCCCCTCTTCGAAACCAAACGGCGATCCAGTCATTCGAGAGACTCGCGCTATATAAAAAAAAGGGACAAAAGTTAGCGATCCGGGTATAAACCTCGGTAAATGGCCAGAACCTACCCAAGACCTCCAAATCGCCTCCCGGTGCAAAGTCTAAATGGGCACCGAGGTTGGTCATGATGGCGCCGGGATTCAAGCTATACGACAAAACGCCACGGTCACCGAACCGCTTGGCCAGGCCGATGGAAAAGAGTATGTTGGCGGTCTTGGACTGGCCATATGCGTTCCACTTCTCGTACGTCTTTCCGCCCTGTATTGTCAAAGTAAAATCTTGTGTCAGCTATCGGTGGAAACAAGAGAGAGGGAAAGAGAGAGGGAAAGAGAGAGAGAAAGAGAGAGAGAAAAAAGGAAAATACTGTGTGCCGTTACTCACATCATAGTTCAAATCCGCATAACGAATGCCACTAAACCAATGTCCACCACTGCTGACATTGACAATCCGCTTGAGCTCACTCGCAAGAACCTTGTCCAGAATCAAATTTGTAAAGAGAAAGTGGCTCAGATGGTTACACGTCAACTGGCTCTCATACCCATCCTCGCAAATCTTGTACTCCACAGCCATAATACCAGCGTTATTCATCAACACATCGATCGCCGGCACATCGTCCCAAGAGTTGACCTCGGCAGCGGCTTTTCGCGCGGAGGCAAACGAGCTCAGGTCCAGCTGCAGCACTTTGGTCTGCACGTCCGGGTGTGCCTTATTGATGGCTTCGGCTGTCTGGTTCACCTTGGCCAGGTCGCGGCCGGCGAGGATGAGCAGCTTGGGCTGTGCGGAGGCGAGAGTCTCGACGTAGCGTGCGCCGAGACTGTTTGGTGAGACGCCCGTGGTGAGGATGGTCTTGCCCTTGATGATGGGGGCATATTCAGCGACCAGCTCGCCGCCAGTAATGTCCTTCTTGTAGGGGAAAGGCATGATGTTGATGTTGATGTTAGGTTTGAGTTCTTGTTGGTCTTGACAAGAACAAGGAAATGATAAAAAGAGTTCAACGACGAGGCTATGATGATGATGTTGAAGAAACTTGGAAACAAGGCTATGGCTATGAGTGTTGAATACCTACCCAAGAATAAACAAATTCAAGGAAGTAGCAACCCCTTCTTTTATACACGGAGCTTGCCTCCTCCCACATAGCGGATTTCCGCACCCCATCACCTTCTTCTCTTCCCTCCCCCACCTCTCTTTCTTTTTGTCGTTGTATGTTGCCCCCCCCAATCTCTGCCCACTTGCGTATTCGATTAGGTTCCCACTGGTTTTCCCTCCCTTCATTTTCTTACATCTCCGTTTTGGTGCGAAAATGATGATTAAACGTCAACCACGTAAAATAGTAACCGGCGCCATCCGGTTGTCGCTGGTTGGCTGTCTACACTTGCCTAAAGCGGCAACCGCCCGGGGCCTCACCTATGAGCTTGCGGCCCTTGCGCCGGATTTCCGCACCTCTGCGAGCCCGCAGAACCGCAGCTGTGTCGGCATCTTAGCGCAGCCCTTTCCGCAGCCCCTTGCGGACGTCGTGCTTTTTGAAAGTGCCGTTGGGGCTTTTTGTCAACCTGGAACGCCATATATACGCGTGTGAGTGGCGTCTGTTGGTGCTTATCTTTCGTGATTTTGATTCCTCAACAATGCTTCTTCAGCTTCATGAGGTCGGATTAGGAATATGTACAGTAGCATTGTTTTATTATTGGCTTCTTTCCGCGTAATTATTACGGAATTAAACAGCGGCTTTAACTATTTGCGCTTCTCATACGCGTCCCATGATGCTTGCATCCTTCAAGTCCCCACGAAGCCCCTCCAAACGGTCAAGTTGCCCAGAGTCAGCTTCGTAAAAGCTCGTCAACGTTGTGTTGTCACAACTGCCACGCGGTAACTCAGTGGGGGTAATTGGCTAGCTGTTATTTATTGCAATAATGCATTTAACATCTCATTCGTTTGTCAGTTGTTGTTTGCTGCAACAATGCAAATAGCATTTCATTCGTATTAATCCATGTTCCCAGTCCCACCTCGACTCTGCAAAACTTGATAGATACACGCGCGGCTTTCACCCCCTGAACAAGCAATCAACCTTGATGTTGGAGGTGACAAATGACAGTGATAAAGGTAAAATCACCAAGACAATCATTATGCATAATAACATTGCACGCAGAATAACCCCCACTCTCTCTTCTCCGAGAAAAGGACAGGACAGAAAAAACGCAAGAGCAGCAAACAGAAAATGGAAACGGGGAAGCCTAATGCAACATCAAATCAACTGCTTGCCAACAACCGCATCCAGACCAGTTAAACAGAAAAAAAAAGGTAACACAAGAATAAGAAACAAAGAATCCGTACAACAAATGGTATCCGACAAGGTACATTGTTCATATCAACTCCAAATATGCCCCGGCCTCGACATCTGCCTGACTCACCGGCAAAGACAGGCCATTTTTTCTGTTTTTTTCCCGTCTCAGTGAAATGCTCTCTAAGTTCCCGAATACCGCGCTCTCTCTCTTCGTCATCTTTGACAAGAAACCTTCTCTCTCTTGTCATCTTTAACACGAAGCTTTCTCTCTCATCCATGCCCAATTCTTGATTCATGCAAAAATGTCATCATGCTTAGTCGACATGTGCCATGGCTTGCTTGCTTGCTCGCTCGCTTGTCGAAGAAGGGTGGGGAAAAGAAAAAGTCAAACTTGAAATGCTGTCGTTATTCGTCATCAATTCATTCATATTCTGAGCACTTTCTGTCTCTCAAAAGCACACTCTCTTCGTCCTTTAGCATCCATATAGCGTATTTCCACATCACTGCTCCTCTTCCTCCTCAATGGGGGCCGGAGTGCGACGCTCGACACGCCTCTTTGGTCGCCTGTGCCGGCTGCTGCTGATGTTGCTGGCGGAGTCATCGGGGTATAAATCGTACTCTTCCATCTGCCAATCGTCGTCACTGGCATTTTCAGCATCGCTTCCAGCCCACGAAGGCCGCTCGTAGCCCGAGTTTTGCGAGTTACCCGAGCCGGGAACCGAGAGCACGTCGATGCGTCGTCGGCTCTGAAGATTCTGCATGAGTCCAGCTCCACGCTGCCGCAGAGCAGTTCGGACCGTCTCCGCTTGGTGGTGGAGCTTCTCAAATGCATCCTCCAAGGCCTCCATACCCTGGTAAATCTCACGCTCAATCTCGGCAATGGCTGCCATCTCCATCTCTTCGTCGTTGGAAACCGGGGGTCGGCTCCCCCCACCTGTGGACGAAAGGCTGATGAAGGATGCTGGCGTGGCGTTGCGGGAATAAGGGGAGAAGGGGGTATTAGTTCGGGAACCCATGGCCGAAGGGCCTCGGAATGGCGTGGGGCCTCTTGATTCTACCCCGTTGAAGTCATCATCGGCACCAGACCACAGGAATCCATCAAACCGGCCGGATGTCAAAATCTCCCATTCTTGACTGTTAATGTTGGACAGGGTGATGAGAAGGTCGTGGGTATGGTGATTCTTGATGAGGTATGTCGCGCTCTCCGCATCTCGAGGAACTTGCTGAAGGCGGTACAGCCGCTGCAGCGAGAGACCCGTCTTGACGATGAAGTCGTTGCGCGGCCGGTTGAGGGGAGTAGGGGCGCGGGTTGCTGGTCTCAGCTCTTTTGATCCAGCGAGGAGGGCGTTAAAGTAGGGGCGGTCTTCGGCGTCGAGGTTGGTCAGGATGGCGAAACTCAGCGTCTCGTCGTCGACATCTTGGGGGGGAGGCACAGGCGTTTCACCCGTGCTGGTGAGCCACCTGTCGACTGCAGACCTGACCTTTTTGGACTGGCGCAAATAGTGCTCCCTGAACTCCTCGGCGATGTCGGGATCCAGCTGGATGGGCGAGTCTGGCCTTGGCGGAGCTTCGCCCGATATCTCGGCTGCCTTGTGACCAATGTCTGCCAGGTCAAAGGGCGGCCATGAAGGGAGCTCAATGCGTCCGCTGACCCATTCCAAAACATCTCCCCAGTTGAGGCCGCGGTGAGGCTCGTTGGATTTCTCGCATATAATGCAGGAGCAGCCGTGAGGCGGCAGATCTCGGGAGAAGACGTTTTCGAGCCGGTCGAGCAAGCGGCGAGCGACTGACCGATGGCCAGTGGCCACTGCAACGGATCCCTGCTTGGAAAGGACTGTTTGATACTGGTCCAGGAGGCTGACAAACGGGGTGAAGAGCGTCTCGGCGCCGCTGAGGAGGGAGTTTGCGGGTCTTAGTGTGCCGTTGACGAGAGGCATTACTGATAAGAAATGTCTCGTAACTGGCTGCGAGAGGCCACCATTTTGTAGTAGGTAGTCTACCCTGGGTATCTCGAGGATGTCGATGGCGGGAGGAGGAGGCGGCGGAGGCATAGGAGGCGGAGGCGGAGGATGAGTGGGCGCCTTCATGGCGGGCGTAGCGGTGCCCGAGTTAATGGTGGACGCATAGTCGTCGCCGTCAACGCCGGAGGCGGGAGTACGAGATCGCTTGGAGTCGCCGTAGAGGTGGTGAGGGAATTGGTGAGCTTGGGTGGGCGTCTTGGGAGATGAGTCCTGGGCGCTGGACGGGGAGGAGTCGACATGCAGCGGCTCGGGCTTGCTCTTCTTGACGCTGCGAGTGGAAGAAGACCGCTTGGATGTGTGGCGTGAGGCGGAGCTTGAGGAGCGTGAGAGCACAGAGGACCGGAGCTTGTCGTGAATCTTGTTGCTGGGTGAGCGTATCAGGGTTGCCGCGCTGGTGGATGAGCGGCGGCTAACTTTGGAGGAAGATCTCTCCTCGGTAGCGCGCGAGCCTGACCTGGAGACGGTGGACTTGTTGCCGCGGTCGTAGTCTTCAGCGCGCGAGCCTGACCTTGAGATGCTTGACTTGTTGCCGCGGTCCAAGTCCTCGGCACGCTTCTTTGCGGCGGAGACGTCTGTTTCGGGAGGCGTAGGCGGACGAGAAGCCTTCTTGGACGAGGATCGATGAAGAGCGTCTTCAGGCCTTAATCGACGATCATCTCCACCTCCACTGCCTCCACCACCACCACCTCCTCCACCAGCTGCACCGCTGCCACCGCCAACGTCGGTGGGTTCAGGCGTCAGGGGATTGGATGCCTTGGGCTGAGAAGATGTAGACGCAATGTCATCGCGGCTGACGATGGACTCTTTGCTATGAGCCTTGTCAAAGGACGGATAGGGCAGCGAGATGCGATCCTTGTCTATGGACAGCTTGGACATGCCATCGACGCCCAGGTCGGACATGGAGGCCGGGCGCTGAGGAAGGCGGTCCCTCTCCCTCTCCCGATCTCTGTCTCTGTCTCGATCTCTATCTCGATCTCTATCTCGGTCCCTGTCTCTGTCGTCCCTCTTCCGGTGCCGCCTGACGGAGGATGTGAGGGAATGCGTATCGCTGGAGCTGCGAGCGGATTTCGAAGAGCGGTGGGGGCGGTCTCGATCAGGTTTGCGCTCCGACTTTGAGCGGCGGGCCTTGTCGCGCATGCGGTCGTCGACATTGACGTCGTCGTCACGTTCCTTTGACGGCATCTCGAATCACCATCGGGGGCTGGCGGGATGGCTATCTCTGTTGGCGATGCGGTTTGAGGTTTGCGGTTTTGCGGTTGCGGAGTTCTGCGAGGCAAGGCAAGGCAAGGCAGAGGGATGGAGATTTCGAGCAGGGGTTTGTTTTTTCTTTGGTGCTTTGGGAGGACCCTTTGAGGTGGAGGGCGAGAGACTGGTTGACTGGGATAGGCCACAGGGGCAATGGACAAACGAGAGTGGCGAGCTGCAGGCCCGGCGGGAAAAGCTGAGATTTGACGGTGATGTGATGCAAGTTTGACTGCAGTCAGGAAAAAAAAAGAGTGAGGGGACGGTGAAGGGAAGGGGTTTGATCAAATCGAAATCGAAATCGATGCCGGAAGCTCACTCAGGCAGCGATGACCCCTACTAAAGAACGGGCCGGAAGTTGGGGATGGGTGGCTTTCGTGTACTGGTACGAGGGGAAGGGGGAGCGAGGCTGGTACTGGCCGGTCACCTGTCGGGTGGCACAGTGAGCGGCAATGGGCATCTGCAGTGGGACGCGCGTGCTGGAGCTGCGGTGCCTGATGGCGAGGTTTTAGGTTGAGGTACAGAGGGTTCAAGTACAGGTACTTTGGGGAGCAAGTGACAAGGAGTGGGTCGTTTGGAGCTTTTGATGTGGGCAGACGTTTTAGCGGGATTGTGGCCTGAAGGTGCTGTGCATTTTTGGACGCATCAAGTGAGATCAAATTGGATGGTTATGGAGATGATTTAATGCAGGTTTGTGTTATCTAGTAACACCTACGAATGTGGATTGTCGTGCATCAGAGATAATGGAAAAAAAGAGGCTGCACGGGCTTTGTTGTTGGTCCAAGGTACAGGCAGCGTAAGGCAGTGTGACTTTTGTGCGACGGCCGAGTTAAAGTGTGCACATCAGTTTCGGTGCCAAGATGGAAAGTGCGTGATGTCACAAGCTAGGCAGGGCGCTTAAATTGAAGAAAGAGAATCGATGGAACAAAGAAAAAATAGAAGGGCGGGGGGAACAGAAAGAAGAGATGGAGGATTACCTAACCGCGGGCCTTGAAGAAGAAACGGACGAATGCAAGTCGAGCTGCATGAGGTGAAGATGAAAATGACGCCCAACCGTGGCCTGACGCCGCTGTGCAATTGGAGGTGCGGGCGACAGATACGATTGGTCAGGTTGCACTGCACTACAACTGCACTGCGTCTTTACTGCGTCTTGTTCTACTGCACTGCCCTTTGCTCTATTTCTGCTTCTGCTTTCTGCTGCTTCCGCTCTTGCGTGCGCCCCCTCTTTCCTGACGTGGCATTCGCTCTAGACTGTATCTTTCCATCCATTGGCTACATGTAATGTGCTCGTACTGTGGTGAGCTCTCTCAGTTGTGCTGCCTCGGTTCTCTGCCCTCTGCCGTCTAGCAACAGCAAGTACCACTGTACCTCCAACTGCTCTCCCATTGAAACCCACACTATACCTCTTCTGGTGTAGGCTCCACTAATCGATAACTTTGGAGTGCTTCACTCATTCTGTGCCTCGTTCATCAAGTACAGCAAGTAGAGGTCCAAATATGCATGTTGCCATCAGATTGATTCTGGATGCTTAATCAAAAAGGCTGTGCTGACTCAACTATACTACAGCTTTACCAATTCTTTTCTCTTGATGTTTAGTACCTAAGTATGAATAAAATCTGAATAAATTATGAATACAGTATAACCTCCACAAGTACAGTAGAGGATGCTTTGGATGCCAACTCTTGCTTGATACGATACGACTGCTCACACTCTTCGAAATGCAATAATGCGACGATGCTTGCAGCTTCAACCAATCGTCACAGCCCGGAAATGTGATATTCAACAAACAGTGGAGAATCATGGCAGCATGTCCTATTGCAGCCTCAAATCCCACCTCTTGATTATGCGCACAGTCGCAAACGAGGCTGGCAGGATCACAACCCCTCCAATAACAAGACAGACGTTGGCACACTGGCAACACACTCGTCGAATCAAAGACTCTCGGCTGCAAGCCGGTTGCATTATCACAACACCGCAAATGCATGAGAGCATTGCAATCATGATGTAAGTCTTCCCTTTCCCCTCTTTCGAGTCTCTCTGTCTCTCTGTCTCTCTCTCGATTATATAAACCCCGTCCATCGTCCGCTTCTCTCCCCCCTTCTTCTTTCTCTCCTTCTTCTCCAACACTGTCCGAACCAAGTCATTCATTCTTCACCTCTTGTTTTCTTTTTCTCGCAGATCCCTAAAAGACATCAGCGTATTCCGTGAGGATTAATCCGCAGTATTTCTTCTCCAATGTGTTAGTCCAACTCGTCTGTGACTTATCAACAAACAGAGAGACTCTACATAGAGCCATTCCGTTGATAACTCACAGTCCTGTCGGGCAAATGCATTTGAGCAGAAATGCGCGGAGTAATTCCGGATGCTCGCCGGCGTCTTTTAGGGATCGATTGCCGCCTGTAATCGTAATTCAGCTTTTACTCTTCCCCGTGGAAGCAGAAGTAAGTTGGCTTTCCCCCCTTTCCCTCACTCTTCAACCGGAAATACGCAGTAGCTAACAAATCCGGTTGTTAGTTGTGCTTGAAGCCAGCAAACCGAGAACCGATGGAATCCACCCCTTGAGCGTAGCCCTAGGATCTCCGATGCTACCGTTAATCTGATCAACTCCAGAGTCCGCTCAGTCATATCGAGGCCACAGAAGTGTGAAAGCCTTCCCGGCTATTGTCTCAGTATGATGAGCGGCTCCAGAGTCGATTAGATTATCGGTAGTACTTTGTTATCCGGGGTGAGCTCATTTGGGAGCCACTTTCAAGGTTCCACTCCATTCACCCAAATCTGAAAAGTTTCGACAACTCAAACTTGTCTTTCCACGCTCATTTCTTCGTCACTTTGGGCACTCGTAGTCGCGCCAACGCTTTGGGACATGCAAACAAACCTCAAACAAACTATGGCTCGCAGTTCATCGTGCCACCACATCATACATGCCCTTATTTTCTTTGTCTTCTGAGGACAGAGGTTTCGAGCCATGTCCAGTGTATGGGATGAACGGACGGAAAGTGTAGGATACAGGTCGATAGAGTGGAATCCACAAGCATGGCAACAATACATCTTGGCACCTGTAGTTCCTTTCAGTGACCTCTCCTATATAAAGAATCAGTAGATTAAACTTACGTGTAGTCACTGCGGCATAAAGCCTCTTCGTAAGCATGAAGGCTCCTCATAAGACACGGACTGTAGTTGCAACTGTGAAGAAAAACGTAGGTAGTCTTGTTTCTTGCAAGTAATGGATATCATGGAGCGTGATCCCCGCTCTGTACTAACTTGGAGACATTGTAATCTATCGTATCCAACTCTTCTATGTTAAAAGCCATTTGACCAAATGCTTTTTGGACTTCTTTTCCATCAAGATAAACATCATGTTCAATATCCAAACGCCAACTCTTTATCCCTTCCAACCCGCGCAGAGTATATACATGTATACTTTAATTGGGAAAGGAGAACAAAGCCAAAATAATTAAAAGACAAAAAGAAAAGATGTTTGCTCGCTCACAGTCGGTCCAGGAGACCGTTGCTCTCAAGAAGCAGGATAATCTGGTGCACAATCGAGCGGACGTTCTGCTGTGTCAAATCGACAGTCAGGTCGGCCTTCTTGGGCGTCTCATAAGGGTCGTCGACACCGGTGAAGCCCTTGATCTCTCCGGCACGGGCCTTTTGGTAAACACCCTTGCGGTCCGTCTTCTCGCAGTGCTCGAGCGGCGTGGCAACGTGGACAAGGAAGAAGGGACCGGACTTCTCAACCAGCTCGCGGGCGTGCTGACGGGCATCCTCGTAGGGGGCAATCGGGGCCGCAATGACGGCGGCACCGGCCTTGGTCAGCTCCGAGGCGACAAAGGCAATGCGTCCAATATTGAGGCTTCGGTCCTGGCGGCTGAAGCCCAGCTCCGATGACAGCTCGGACCTGACCGTATCGCCCAAAAGCATGGACACGGACCGGCCACCGCCCTGGTTGAGCGTGGCCTGCAGAGCGCGCGCAATCTGGTCCTTTCCGCTGTTCTGGTAGCCCGTCAGGAAGACGGTGAAGCCCTTTTCGCGAGGCAGCGGGTTCTGCTCGCGCAGCACCTTGACGACCTCGGGATACGAGAACCACTCGGGAATCTCCTTTCCGGTTCGCAGGCGGTTGCGCAGCTCCGTGCCCGAAATGTTCATGGTGCGAGTGCCCTCGGGGATCTCGTTGGCCGGCAGGTACTCGTCACGGTCCGGAATGTAAATCATCTCCTGGAACTCGACCATCTTGATGCCCAGCTCCTCCTGGTGCTGCTGCACGAGGATCTGTGCATCGTAGGGGCCGTAGTGGTCCTTGCCGTTCTTGTTCTTACCGGGACCGGCGTGGTCACGGCCGACAATGAAGTGAGTGGCGCCGTGGTTCTTGCGGATCACGGCGTGCCACAGAGCCTCTCGAGGGCCTCCCATGCGCATGGCCAGGGGCAGCAGAGCAAGGGCGGCCATGCCGTTGGGGTATCGCGGCAGCAGAGCACGGTAGACACGGACACGAGTGAAGTGGTCAATGTCACCGGGCTTCGTCAGGCCAACGACGGGGTGGATGAGCACGTTTGCCTGCTGAGAACGAGCGGCTCGGACCGTCAGCTCACGGTGAGCGCGGTGCATCGGGTTTCGCGTCTGGAAAGCAACGACCTTTTGCCAGCCGAGCTTGTTGAAGTGCGATCGCAGCTCTGCGGGGGTGACTGTTGAATCATGGCTGTTAGAGTCTCGTCTCTGGTCCATTGCCAGACAGGCACATGAAACGGCTTCAACTTACAGCGCAGGTCGAGGAAATCGTAGTGCTCAAGGCGGCTGATGGCCTCGAGCTTTCCACCGACGTAAAAGTCCTGAGCGACGCTGAAGAGATGCTTGACACCGGGGTGGGTGTCGTCGTCACTGCCAAAGACCAGCTTGGCCTCTTGAACCCTGGAGTTGCGCGCAATCTTGTTAGCACAAGTCTCATTTGATCCGGCAGATTGCGCCGACATCGCGTCAGAAGAGCTTACTTGTCTGGCTTGTACACATCCTCGACCGTCAGGATGGCTAGATTTCGGTCATCTCGAAAGTCGCGCAGAGTAAGTCTTGCGCCCGGCTTGATGGACAGCTCGTCGATCTGGGCCTGGTTCACGTCGAGGGTGATGGGCATGCTGAAGAGCAAGCCGCTTTCGAGGCGGTTCTCCTTGACCACTCTGGCAGCGCCGTGTTAGCTGAATCGAGTTCCCTGAATCCCAATGCCACCCTCTTTCTTCATGAAAAAGCCAGAGACATACCGGTTGTAATCCTTTTCGGTCATGAAGCCTACGCGCAAGAGTATGTTAGCTAATTGTAATTGCGACACCAAACGACAGCTTCATCCCGTCTCCCCTCTTCTCGATTTGATTTCCATGCGCCAACAGCCGCGCGGGGCAGTGGATTCATGCGCTCAACGCAAGGGACCAACAACCATTGCGACAATGTACATACCTTCCAGAGGCGAAAATCCACCATTGAGAATCAGCTCCAAGTCGCAAAGGTGACGCTCAGAGAGCACGAGCGCGGGAAGAGTCTCCGACTCATCCAGCAGCTCGGCCTGGCGAGGCAGATCGCGAGCGAAGAGGTCCTTGAGGACACCGCCGTGAGGAGAGTTGGCCATGGCTATGGTGGGGTAGTAAGAACGGTCTAAGTGCTTTTGCTCGAGATGGTGTCAACGACACGGCTAGTCACGCAACAAGCTCCGGCGGGAGGCACGCAAGCAAGCAACAGAAAGGATTCGAAAAAGAGCAGACAAGACGACACGAGGATGAAGACGGCGGAATGAGGAGGAAATCACGGAGAGGCAGAGAAGGAGAGGGAAGAAGAGTCTGGATGGGGGGTGGATGTCTCAGCGCCAGACTATAAATACTGCAAGCTTTCTTGGGGTCACGCCGGAGATGCTAGAACGTAGCAAATCCACATATTACACACACTTCCACGACAAGGCTTGCCGTCTGATGGACGGACCAAATGATGATCCCGTAAGCAGCCCTTGGTGGATGGACAGGAACCACATTCTCTCTTCACCCCCACCAGATGGATGGGATGAACAGATAGAATGCTTGCATGCTCGCATCTTGGTGACGGAACAGAGAACAGCTGCTCCACAAGGGCCAAAAGGAACTGACAAAGCTCCACCAAAATCCATGGAATGGCGGCATTTGGCTCGAGATTTTGGCGATGACGTGCTCGAGGCGCGATGCTCCGGGTCCCGCATGGCTTGAGGCACAAGGCCAATCAACAGCGTGCAAATGCCCGCCAAAGGCCAGATTAGCTGCGAGACACGGCGCAGGACGAAGTACGAGTAGCAGTAATTTTTTTTCTCTCTCGCGGGCTCTCCAAGGGTGTGCCTAGAGCCGTTGTCCCTTGGTGGGTTAGCCGCAATTGCGAAATCTCGGGCCATCGGGGTTGGTGGAAGTCGCTGCTTTTGCGTGGAGAAGGAATTTTCTTCAACTCCATACTGCTTCCCTGCTATATTCCCCTTCTTTGTGTTTTGAAAGAAGGAGAAGAAGAAGATGATGATAGTGATGACGACGACTGTCTTCTCCTTTCCTATGTATACGTCAACTCGTTGCTGATCATCATTGGTGTTTCGTGCCTGTTGGAAATTGAACACCAATGATCGTCAGGGTGAACATTCGATGCCAGCCTCACGGATGACAAAACACCCACAAGACGAAAGAAAAAGATACGCCTCCGACTAACGACGGCCTAAATCCCTAGTGTCTCCATCGTCCTTCATGGGGCCCCACGTCCTTCGGGCCATCGCTCTGCAACGTTGAAGGCAATGTGGGATTTCTCTCAATCTCACCACCGGGCGCCTCGATTTCGCCATTTTGGCTCCGGATGAGAACAGAGCGAAACAGCCTGTCGGGCCCTGGATTCTCCAATGAAGCCCGGATGCTCGCAGCTGACCCTTGCTTGCCGCAGCGGCTCTCGGGGGGCTTGTTTTGTCATTCGTTCCTTTGCCCCTCTCTCTGCTGTTTTTGGCATTTCGGAGCATCGGCGGCCTGGGCAGGATTAGATTTCATACTGTACAGCATTAGTACGAGAGCAGTAGGACATGGATTGTTCGTTCGGGCGGATTTGAACCGACCTATGGGAGGCGGACGAAAAGTAACACAAGAATGAACGTAGAAGAGAATTGGATAAAAGTTCAGTTTGATGGAGATGAACGTATTTTGCTGTACCTGAGGCAAGAGCAGTGCAGAGTGGGGTCATACCATCTGCCTAGCTGAACGAAGCGAACAATTCTAGAAGAAGGTATAATGGACAAGCACTTGTGCTCGGTAGAGTGTACAGTACCTGGTAAGGTAGTAGAACATTAGACTGGGCTAGAGACAAAGAAAAAGAGTTTGTTGAGGGTATCTACAATAACCTAACAAGGTGCCTTACCCACTAAGGCAGTAGATTAATGCGAGCTCTAAGGTATAGATTGAGTGCTCTTTACTACAGCAAATACCTATCTAGTACTTGGGCGGAAAAAAAGAACAACAACAGGTGGAGTTGAATTCACTTTGAACCAGAGGGCTGAAAGCAAAAACAAAAACAAAAAATAAAAAGTCAAGCACAAGGCTTTGGTATCAGGTTCAAAGTGAAGAGATACTGAGGATGATGGACCCAAACTTAGTATTTTGTTGCTACGCAACCTTGCCCTTTCTAATAATGACAATGGAATTCGACAAATCCATCATCCCTCTCATACTTCTGTTCAATCGAATCGCCCTCAATTCTCAAACAGCATTCACTCAAGATGCCCCGTCTATTCAACGAGACAAAGGAGTCTAAAAGACATATATCACGGTCTCTCAACTCTCCAGAGATACGTGGTCCTCCGAAATGCAATACAACTTGTCAGAATCACTATCACAACAAGCTTGCTCGATTGAAACATCTCTATCACAACAAGCTTGCTCGATTGAAACATCTCCATTACCACAATTGCAAGACAAATCTCAACCGCAGCAACAGTATGGAGCAGGGCTCTTCAAACACCGCCGAGCAGGCAGCTGTGGTGCCCTGCCTTGATTTTGATGTCTTTGACAGGGTTCTCACAAGGTACATGGACGATCCTCAAGATATTCTCAACTTTTGCCTTGCGAACAAGGAGTACTATGGACATTACATCGGCACTCTATATCGACACAATGTCCGCTACGGTGGAAGCTCTGCCCTGGAATGGGCTGCCGAGAGAGGGGTTCTGAGCGTGGTTTCGAGTATTCTCGACGTTCCTCGGGTGCAAGTGTTTGCTCACAAAGACCTATGGGGCAAGGTTCTCAGCATCGCCCAGAAACAGGACAACATGCGTTTAGCTGAGTTGCTGTTCGAGAGGCAACATGTGCAAGATTGCATCCAAATTGCGGCGGCAATCAAAGCTGGGGGGTTAGTAAATCGCTCGCAAGAAATAATCACGACAATAGACGACGAAGAGTTCATGGAACTGGACGAGGAGTCTCTACTCGAGCCAATGTTTGAAGCTGCCAAGAAGGACCAACGGCGCCTCGTAGAGCTCTATCTTTCCCATGTTAGCGTGGATCTACAAAACGCCGATGGCTTGACCGCTTTGCACTGCGCCGCCGGCAAGGGACGTTATGATCTTGCGAAATTTCTCTTGGAGGTGCATGGAGCTAACACTGAGATTCGTCGTAATCCTGGTGGCTTCAGGCCCATTGAAGTGGCAGCCTGCGACGGCCAACTGAGGCTTGTGGAGTTGCTTCTTTCAAAGGGAGCTGAACCTCGTTGGGGGGATGGCGATGCCTTCACCTGGCCATTAACGCTCGCAGCCGTACATAGACATGAGGGCATAGTCAGGCTCCTTCTGCAAGATCCTCGAATTGACCCTCGGGCACGGGACGGAAACGGCGAGTCGTGCCTGGAGCTCGCTGCTTATTTCGGTAATACGGGAGTAGTCAACATACTTCTTGAAGATGGCCGAGCTGATCCTAATGAGCGCAACGGCAGGGACGAAACCCCCTTGGGATTAGCTGCGCAGCGCTGCCAACAGGAAGTCGTTCGTCTGTTTCTTGACGATGACCGAGTGGACCCAAATGGACGACACACCAACAGCATGACTCCATTATTGGTGGCCAGCTCCTCAATGGGAATACAGAGCGTACACGTCATTAAAATGTTATTGGAGGACTCAAGGGTCAATGTTCACGCACAAGATGACGACGGATGTACCGCTTGCGTGCTGGCCGCGAAACACGGTATCCTCCGTAACGTCAAAGCATTACTTCGGAATCCCCACATTGACCCAAACCAGGGGGATAACAACAATAAAACGCCCGCCATGTATGCCGCCGGCGGCTATATAAGTCAGACAGAAGCAACTCCCGTCTATCTTAAAAGGAACAAGCATCTCGTGCTGAAGGCTCTCATTCTGGATGAGAGAGTGGACCTGAACAAACTAGACGACAACGGACAAACGGCGATGCACTGGGCCTTGAGGGAATTCAGACTAGAAAATGTCCAGCTGCTTGCGGACTCGGGCCGAGTCAACTTGAACCAGGACTGCGGTCCTGGGCCCCGCACGCCGACGGAAGCCTGTATTATGAAGCATAACTCGTGTACTCAGCTGCTGCTCGATTCTGGTTGCCTAGACCTTTCCGAGACGAATTCGCAAGGCCAAACCCCGCTGATGTTTGCCGTCCGGAACGCTGGGAGCGACAACTGGGATATTGAGAGGAGTGTATGGCTGATGCTAGAGGAGCAACGATGCGGCCCGCTGGACCTTAGATACGACAATGGGCTTACACTACTCGAACAAGCGGTTCAAGAGGGCTCGAAAAGAATCGTATGCCTGTTGCTCTTCACTGGCAAGGGGACTGTGACGCCGAGAGCGAAGGAACTTTGTGCGGATGCAGTTATCAGGGAGATGCTGGACCATCACCGTGGTAGACCCTCCAGGTGGTGGAAATATCAGACGGGGTGCAAGTTTCTAGGAATATGGAAGTTTGTGGTTTTCATGAATTTGCGCTGAAAGTTTTGCACATTGACTGACTTAGGAGTGAAGGAAAGATTAATCTGGGAGTGAAGGAAAGGGTGATTTAGGAGTGAAGGAAAAGAGTGATTTAGGAATGAAAGAAAGAGTTATATAGAGAAGATTGAGTATGCGTTCTGGATATGCAGAATACACAATGATGAGACTTTAAAAGAGACAAAATACTGGGCAACGTGATAAGCAATGGGTATATATATAGCTGGCTTATAGTCCGACTCTTTGCATACATCGCAATCCGTCATCAGTCTGAAAATTCCCAATATCAACAAAATCTCGCCAGCTACCCCCATCACCCTCCTCAATGATACATGATACTGTCCAAGAAGCACTGGCCAATATACTCCTTCTCGTACTTGGGCGGGAAAATAATGGTCAGGTAATCCGGCCAGTCCATCATGGGCTCAAGGTACTGAAACGCCTTCATGTATTCCCAATGCTCCGGATACCAGCCCGACTCTTCCCAGTCGATGAGGGCGGCAACCTTTTTGTCTTCGCCAATGATGACGTTTCGAGGAGCAATGTCGCCATGGGTGAAGACAATCTCGTGGTTGTGCGAGAGGGCGTGCCTCGCGTACCTTCGCAGCATGTTGGGCGTCGTGCTAGTAATGTCCTCCATGATGTAACTGTTAAACTCGCGCTCGGTCTCAAACGGGCCGCATTCGTGAGGCATTTTCTTTCCAATCAAGGCCTTGTTCCTATCAAGAGCCCCGATGTAGGTGCCCTTCAGGTTGCGCAGTTGAGCCATGTACCCCTTAAGCTCCCTGGCGATGGCAATCTTTTGCTCCTTCTTCAGATCGTCCCATATTTTATCGAGCGTCTTACCTGGTATGTACTCCATGTAAAAAGCCGTCATCCTACCGTCTTGCCAGTCGGTATCATACACCTTGGGAACTGGAATGGTCGTCTTTTCAGCAATAAACTTCAAGGTGTCTGCTTCATACCCACGGAGGGCCGGTCCGCTTTTCTTCACCTTGCTCTCACCCCATCTCTTTACCTCTCGTTGATCGAAGACTCTGTGAAATACTTCCCCATCATTTGGGTCTTCCATTATCTACCGCGTTCAACGACGTTAGTGTCGTTCCTCTCCCAGCAAGGTGGGATGTAGTATTACTGCACTTCCATACCTTATTCTTTGTAGGGATGGTCACTTGATGGACCAGGGAAGTTTACAACCAGAAACTTCTAGTCGGAAAGCAGAGGATTGACTGCCGGAGAAGGGCTTCTATCTAAGCTGTTAGCTTCCCTGAGCGCCAGCAGTTTGCAGAATTTAATACTCACTAACCTTTGCTCTTCTTCTCTCGGCTCAGTTATCACGTCAAGTATAGTATTGGTCTTGACTGGGAGAGTAGCGGTGTTGGGTATCTTGGTGAGGAGTAGCGCTGCCAAACTGCCTGCGGCTGAAGGATGAACTCGAGCAAGAAGAGGGGTTGGGAAAAGATATTTTCCGCTTCTACAAATCAGAGGAAGCAAGGACTCGAGCGAATCTGAGCGTGCTTCAGCTTCCAACCTGCATGATACATGGATACATGATATCAGGTACTCAAGTACTTTATGCAAGTGAGTGTTTTGGGCCATCACCACAAGTTGCAGCACAAGAAGCCCAATTGCCTCGGGCGCGATGCAGCACATACATGTGATATCCTAGCAGTGTCGATCACAGAATGATTGAGCATTACTGGCAACCTGTCTTTGATACATCACATGTAGGTACGGAGAATATAGTATTCTTTCTGCAACCTGCCTTTTGGATACAGGTCAAGTACCTCATATCGTTAGCATTAGTGTAGGATCTCAAGGTGGTATCGATAGAGCGGAGGTAACCTCTGTGTACAGGGCGAATGGTTCATTGCCGGAAATTTCTCGTAGGCTTGCATTCGAAAAATACAACACCTACTAGACACATAGAGAGTTGGGCTGTTTACGGAGGTAAAGCATGTATTTTTACTTTATATCCCAATGTGAAAGAAGAGATACCGATGTATGGTATTGAAAATTCGCTGGTGACCAAGGTCAATCATACATCTTCATGGGTGTGTCCTGAAACCGGGAAACATGGTTGATTCTCGCACGTCTATTTACACCGCATGAGCAACAACTGCTGCTTTGAAGTCAAGAAGAAACAAGAAGCGGGCTAGAATGGCTTCCATACCCACCAGAAGCGCAAAGGTTTCCACTTTACCGCGCCTTTCTTTTCGCCAATTCGACCATCTTGCGATCGCTTCAATTTCCCGCCATGAAAAGGATTTAGCGCCAGGGCTCCCCCACGGGGCGGCTTGCCGGAGCCACTGTAGATACTACTCCGCACAAATTGGCGATTCGTCAAGGACTCTCTGCAGCTGGAGAATCAAAATGTGGGCGAAAATGGTTAGGCTCAAGGGACCGGTTCTATCTTCTACCACCCTCTGGGAGTTTGCCTCAACTACATGTACTGAGCTACCAAGAAATCACATCCATCCGATGCGTTTCCACAAGAAAGACGTGCCCCCAATCACGGCCGTGGCTCCTGTAAAGGCAATGACCGGGCCATAACCGCTTCCATAGCCGCCGGCAGCCTGTCCCTGCCACGCCATGCTCTTGACCAAAGCCTCGCTCAAAGGTCCGGATACAACATTGCCAATGCCTCGGCCGGCTGCGAGATATCCAAAGATCATGACTGGGTCAAAAGCAGATCCTGCATTCGCAGTGCCTTGTTGGCTCGGCTTGGACGTAACCTGCTTGATAACACCGGTCCAAGTAGACGTATAAGATCCGGCGAAGAAGCCGTAGATGACGCAAAAGATGTACAGGACGGCCATGTTGGTCGCAAATCCCCACAGCAAGAATGTCCCGATAACCGTACCCACCGTCGAAATCATGATGCACGTAGTAGGGTGAAACCGATCAACAAAGACTCCCATGGCGATGCATCCAAACACAGACGCCACGTTTACGGCCAGGATAGTCGACGCAGCGGGAAATGCCTGGGAGCCGAGGATCGAGCTGGCGTACGACGGCAGGTAGAGGCCAGGCATGAAGAATCCCAGCGCTTCGACAATGTTTGCTGCTTGATACATTAAGAACGAGCGGTCAAGCAAGAAGCCCAGCTTGAATGGCTTGTAGTTCGACTTGGTGGAGATTGGGAGTCGGGGCTTGATAAAGTACACCACTGGTATCGTCAGAACAAAGAGGGCAACGGCCCAGATGCGAAGCGTCGTCCGTAGTCCGTATCGTCCCAGCAAGAACTCGAGCAGCAATGGAATTGCGAATCCACCCAATCCGCTTCCAGCCCACATACACCCAAATGCCAATCCCTTGCGCTTGACAAACCACTCATCCATGTACAGGATGCAGGGGCCGTAGCAGATTGAACCGCCGATGGCGAAGAGAACACCTTGTGTCAGAATCAGGTGCCAGACAGTCTGTGAGAAGGAGCTCAATGCAAGAGCTACACACATGATGAGGAGGCCCGCAAGTGGACCATATCGATTCTGCTTGGGATAGAGCCTCATGAGAGGGAACACAAGGGGGGCAGACAGGTACATAGTTCCCTGTGACGACGAGCAGCCAAGCGTTAGTTGACGACAGCAACTGAGCAAGGGATAGAAGAAAGCAGAGAGGGGAAAGGAGAGGAAAGCTTACCATTGCAGTTGTACCGATTGCGGCAATACTAGAAGAACCTTTGAACGGCTCGTGAGTGCTGTAGTAGTTTTGGAAAATACCAAAGGCAAAGGGGAAACCTAGTCCAGCGAAAGACAATGTCATCGTTAGACATGCAGCACATGACGATACGCATAACAATAACCGAAAAGGTCAGACAGTACACTCACCCCAGACAAGACACTCAATGATGAAGCAAGCCGTCAAGAACAGCATCGCGTCTTTACCCGTGTCGACGGGAGGAAGCGAGACTCCTTCATGTTCGTGTTCCGAGGGGACATCTGGGGAGAGAGAGGAGGAATCCCCAGGTGTGGTCGTGTCGAGTTGGATCGACTCTAGTTGAGGCTGGTCCTCGAAAGACGTTCGTCCCATTGTGACTCCTGGCTTGGAATTGATGTTGCAGAAGCCAATGCGATGAAGGGCGGTGCCCAATGGAGGATGACCGAATAAATAGATAAAGTCACGTTAAATCAGCAACTGCCGAGTCTCCAACACCCTCCGATACCGAGCTATGTCTGCGGATACGAGACATTGGTTTGCTCCACAAATCTCTCTCTTTCGGCGCGCCCTTGTTTTGAGGCGATGCAGATAACATAACGGCGTGGGATTAATAATCGCTCACACCCGTTTTTGGCGGTGACTTCTAGTTTGTAGGAGCCAACGCCAGTGGTTCTCCATAAAGGGGATCTTCTTGGTCAGCAGCATGGAGTCTCACCGCAAAGGGTGGAGGGAGGGACTCCATAGATAGCGGGCTGCGGAAAAGTCCGGGGAAAGGCAGATGTATGAATACAGAACGTGAGAAACCCGAGCGGGCTCGTACACGCTGCTTTCCAAGGCTCGTTTCCCCACACAGATGATCAGCTCGTATTGTGGAAATTATCGCCTGCCTTGGGTAAAGCGGTTGTACAAAATGCACTGCCTCTTAGGAGCCGGCCTCGGTTGCAATTGGGCGCAAAGATGGTCGTACGGGCACGGACTCAGGACACCTGCATCAAAGGATCATCAGTGACCATACGATAGTACCAATAAACTGAATCGGTTTTAGCAAACCTTTGCTATCACCCTCCCTCTTCGTGGACACCGTGCCGATGGTCTCAATGCGGTTTTCGTATGGAAGAGTGGCGATGTTGAGAGACTATCAGTGCAAATCCTGAGTTGGTATGAAGAAGATGAAGAAGAAAAAGGGGAAGAGAAAAGTCTTGTTTTTTGTATCTTTTCTGTGTTTGATTTGAAATTCTCGTCTTTCACCTTGGCGGAATGGTGGTGGAATGGTTTGGAGGGCGGTTGCACCATTCATGAGGAAGGAGCCAAAGACGTAGAACCGTACATGTACAGCGACTGATAAGGTACCTCGGTACAACATGGTGCAAGAAAAGGTGACACATTTGATACTAAAGAAAACGTTGCTCGATATTGACATGAACAATATCTACATTCCCCTATTATTTACTAGTACTATGGCTATATTCCTCTAGTATTTACCACCATAACTGGACTCGTCCAGTATTTGATACTATCACTACTATCAACTTTGCGACAGAGGATGCGGAAGAACAGAAGAGGATGGTAGAAGATATAAAGTAGTAGCTATACGTAAGGACTTCGGGGAAGAGGCTAAATATCGCAGAAAGCGCAAGATCGAAGGCGAAAACGATAAGCAGGGCGGACGACTAAAGAACCGACGAACACGTGAGGAGATGGAGGAAGAGGATGAAGATGCTGGAACCGGAAGATGGGCGGAACGAATTCTGGACGAGAGCGGGGTTGGATCAACATTCGAAGATGACGAACGTGACGACGAGGATTACAGATCTGACGACGAGGCAGTGGGATGGCAAAATTGGGGTGCAGTATAGGCACTCGCTTGTTTAAGCATAAGATTAACCATGACAAATCCGCCAATATAGTGGTGGAATTCACGAAAATAAATAGTCCAACCAACAGCAATACAACGCCGCTCTACATTCGGCCTTTGATATCTTCCAACTTACTCAAGGCACTGTATGCTTCATGTTGCCCTGTCGCTTGCCCGACGTCGAGAACTATATACATCGTGGTCTGAAACGCTTACAAGCTCGTCATTGTAGATGATGAATACAAACAGAGTGTATTCTGTTCTCGTGCCAGATGGAGGGGCCGAAGTCGATCTCTCGCGCAAAGGTTGGTGAGAATCATTTCTGCAGAAAAATTGTCAATTTCAGATCGAATGACAGGCAGTGGCAATGGAAACGACATACGATTGACAGGTAAAACATTCCGAGACGGGAAGAGACTCGGAGATGAGCTCTCCACAACCTGGGCAGTGGACGAGTTCGCACATAGCAGCGCCGTTGGCGAAGACTGCTGTAATACTGTACAGCTGGAGCTGAAGTGAATGTCTGATCAAATTATATCATTCAGAGTTGTGATGCCCTCGAAAAGAAAAAAAAAATATGAAAAGAATTGAATATGGAAAAAGATTCAGGCAACCAGTATAAGAGATGGCCAACCTGAAGCTCGATCTCGCACATCTGGTTGCTAGATGAGAAAAACATCCAGGTGTTCGCTTCTGCTTGCTTTATACACATTGCACACAATATTTCTCGCTTCGAATTGTGCCGAGCACCCTCTGTCTGTCTGTCTCGAAGTCTCGGAATGTCACGAGCCTAGTATCAGTAAGACACAGACCGTCACAGAGGGGTACCAAAACAAGGAAAAAGAAAAAAAAAAGAGACAAAGGTAGGACCTGCTAGGTCCTTCATCACCTAGCATCCGTCAAAATAGTGGCGGCCTCCTAGTTCCCTTTCGACCATTCTTGCGAGCCAACGCCGCCGTGAGCACTTTTTCTCTTCCCGTATCAAGCCCTCCATCACACGTTCTCGAGCCCTCGTGATGGTCAGTATGCCAAACTCTGTTGGCGAAAATGTCACAGATAAAGGGGGGCTAGGCTGCAAGGTACAGGTCGATGGATGGGCAAACGCCCACACCCTCTTTGGATGATCGACAAGGAAGAAATCGAGTTGACGGCCTCGGGAACTAACCGAGAGGATCCCAGATGCGTGGCGCTTCTTTCGAGACGGCTAACCTTGCCTGTTGAGCATGATATAAGCGACAGACTGTTTAGCCCGTAGCGACAGCCGGTTCGACTGTTCCTTTGGCTGAATCTGAATCTTGATTATGAGGATGCGGATGATCGATCCATACTGGCACTGCCTCGTTGTAGGCCACCATCGCATCGTCGCATGGAGCAGTTTCTGCAGCACGCACCTGTCAGCTGTCACAGTCAGTTTGGGTAGGATTTATGTGATTCGCCGTATATTGACTCACTTCACATGGGTCCGAGAATTGATACATCCAGGGACTGTCTATATGATCATTGTAAACATCAGAGTGGCCGAAGAGAGCAAGAATCTTTGTACATGGTCTATTCGTCTCTCCTAACAACCCTCCAAAGTTTAAGACGGTATTGTAGCCAGTCAACGTGCTCGATAGGCGAAGTTCGAATCACGGACGTCGTCATTACCGGAAGAAAATGGAGAAAAATTGGAGGAAAAGGAGGATGCGGGGGTGTGAAAGCAGAAAGGTAGGGTAGCATTAGGCTACACCCTTGCTGTGATTCTAGTTGATGCAGTTTCGTGGTGTCTTCCATGTGAATACTTGCCCAAAGCGCTATGGCATTATTAGATGCCTCAGGAAGAAAAAGAATCGAGGAAAGAAAAGCGGAAGTTAGGTGATGGGATACCTAGCAGGTCAACAAGGAGTCGATAAATGTTAATATACATATAGCATTATAACAATGATAATTATTCTTATTTTATAAAAGTATAAATAAATAAATAACTATAGCGAAATTAGAGACGAGATCAAAAAGAAGTAGATAGTAAAATCAGGGGCACCAGGACAACACCACCTCGACATCACAGCCCCCAAAGACTCCCTCCAACCCTCCACCAACACGACGCAATAGCAACGAACAAGAGCTACAACTGCACAAATCCTCCGTCCCCGTGTAACACCAAGCCTCGCTCACAGGGCTGACCAACAACAACTACGATTTTCAAGGTTCGCCCTGGCTGGTCAGTGGTACCTACGCACATGCACAGATACGATCGTGAATGAACAAGGCGAAGAGGGTGTTTGTGAAGAGCCAGCCCTGGGTCGGGCAAACATGTGCCGAGCATGGCAGATGCAAAAAGTCGATCTACCGGGACCTTTTTCGGAAACATACTCAAGCCTGGAATATGCTTGTCCGGAGAAGCGCCGTAGCTTGAAACTGCACTAGACGTCGGATCAAGTCCGTCGAGGATCATCACGACATCGTTGTAGCTTGCAAAGAATCAGGCCACAATTGCCCATCCTGCAGCCAACGCTGACTCTTTGAAAGAAGCAAACGTAGATAGAAAGAGTTGGTCCACATCACACAACACAGTCTTTGGTAAACCAGCTAGCTGCCTTATATTCCGCCCCTTGTATTTCGCCCAGCCAACATGTTCGTCTTTTTTCGTCTTTACTAGTAAAAGCCACCCGACTAAGCCCAAAATGCAGCGCCATGACAAACTCCACCAGAGCATCCAATCAATACAGAGAGTCGTCGTCCGTTTCTGAAACCCCAAGCATCCGTCCATCTATTACCATTGGGGCCTGTATTCCATCCTCCGTGCCGTACCAAATGTTTTGTTCTCCTCCCCCTTACCCCCCCCCCCTTTCCCAGCTCAAGCGGAAGACGCGCCAGCATACCCGCAGTAATTAAACGACAAGAGGAGAAGAAAAAATTATAATAACTGACAAGGTATTCATCATACAGTTCTAAACAGATTTCGCGCTTGCTGATATCCTGTTGAGAAGAAGAGAAGTAAGAGAAGAAGGAAAGGGGGGTCTTTCGGGGTCATCCGGATGAAGCAGAGTGATGGTGAATTAGAATCAAGCTAATATTATATCAATGAATTGAGACCGGGGAATTTTATGCGTAGAGAGCCTCGACGAGGTAAATAATGCCAAACAGCAAGAAGGCAACAGCGCCACCGACGGTCACTATACACCTTTGGTTAGAACTTATGCTCATCTAATCAACAAGGGGGGAGTATAGGTATGATCTGCTACTTACCAACTTTGAGACTGACGCGTCCAGCAATGGCTCGGCCGCCAATGACTGCAACACCCGTGCAGATGCAGTGTCCAGCCAGGGCACCGAGAGTAACCCACCAATAGTCCTGTCCAGCAGCCATTGCAATGGTGGCAATCTGGCTTCGGTCTCCCCACTCGCCCAAAAAGGTCATGACAAAGGTCTGAACCCACGCAGGGCTAAGGATGAGGGAGCAGAGATTGCTGATGCCGCTGACGAAGCTGCTGCCACTGCCTGATTTGCGGGAGGGGATTCGGGAGGGTGACTCTGAAGGTGACCTGGGGGAGGGGAACCTGTTCTTGCGCGAAGTCCTGCCACCGAGGCCCATTTCCAAGGCATCGCCGGAGATGGGGCCGCCTCTACGCTCAAGCTCCTTTTCCTTCTCGGCAAGTTCCTGTTCGACCTCGTGCATCTCAGCGGTGACGCCTTCGTTGGGGTCCATCTGCATTCCCTCTCGCAAAAGTCTGGCTCCAAAGACGAAAAACAGACCCGCGGCAAGAAGACCAGTGAGACGCTTGGGGATCAGAGCTGGAACGGCATGGCCCAGGACTGCGGACAGAACCGTCATGACTAAAAGGGCACCAAAGGCGGCAGAAAAGACGACCATGCGATCGTGCTTCATCGCCATGAGAGCCGCAATGAGAAACGTCTTGTCTCCAACTTCAGAGACCAGGATCATAGTAAAGGACAAGATGAAGGAGTGGAAAGGCTGGATAATGCCCTCTTCCTGTTCGGCGGCCTTTGCGGCTGATGATGACCCTCCGGCTTGAGGCTTGGAAATATCGAGGTGGTCTTTCTTTGCGGAGTCGGGGACGGGCGGCGACACCTGCTTGCGATCCATATCGGGGAGGTCATCAGGTTTCTATCCATTGTGCGTGTTAGTGAATTGATACATGGGGCTTTTATTCAACCTCTCAACAGTCCAAAGGTGGGGGGAACTTGGGAAACGGAGAAAGAAAGGGGAAAGCAGGCTGAATTGCAGTCGTACCTCGAGCCCGGTGTAGCCTGTATCTTCACCATCTTTATCGGACGTTGATTTTGGCTTTGAATTTTCCTTGTCAGCGTCTCCTCCCTTGATCTTGTCCTTGCCCTTTTCAATCTTCTTCTCTTCGCTGTGGGGGATCGGAGGATGCTCCTTGGGTGCTTCAGGCTGGTTGACAAGCTTCTCGCCAGTCTTGCCTTCGTGGGCCTTGCGGGCCTTGTCCTTTTCGGAAACGCCTCCCTCGGTGCCTGTTGTGCCATCCTGAGGCTTCTCGCGGTTCTTGTCGAACATGACGCCATCGTTGGACTCGGGAATCTTCTTGCCATCGACGACTGTGACATCCTTGGGCCGCCCCTTGAGGGTGGGCAGGTCCTTTTCGCCCTTGGTCTCGGTCGAGACGGTGCCGTCCGTCTCGACAAACGGGCCGAGATGAGGCTTGCCATCCTTTCCATCAACGGGCGCGTCCTTGGTGGGCACGCCGAGGCGGCCCTTGAGTATCGCGACATCCGCTACATCGGCGGCAGGGATCGAGTCTTTGTCATTGCCGGCAGCGGGGTTTGTCGCAAGGGCGCTGGCGATGGAGGGGAGCAGGAGAAGGAGGAGAGGAGCTTGCTTCGCGCGGAATTGCATGGTGGCGGTAGGTCTCGGTAGCTAATGAGCGAATGCTGTTCTCAGCGCATCAGGATATTCGCAGGTCGGTGGGCACGACACGAGCCTTGCCGGGTGCAAGGCGTGGGAACAGGGCAATTCGAATGGAACCAGTGCTGGAATACGGCCTCAATGGAGGCGAGATGAGAGTCGGAAAGGGGGAGGATCGAATGAGCGATTGAGTATGCAGGCTCGCGTGTCTGCGGTGGATGCACAGGGCTCGGAGGAGGATTAACTTTGACGGAATGCCTCTCGTCGATCCAAGGTCAAAGGAGTGGCCAGGTAGGCGATTGCAAAGAAGGAGAGTTGAGAATAGAGGGAGAAAAAAAAAGGAAAATGAGGGAGAGCGAGAGAGAGTTGAAAATGTCAAGGTGGTGATTTGGAAAAAAGGAGACAAAGACGTCCGTAAATGGAAGACAGAGAAGAGCTAGATCGTCCAAGGTTGGGTTGGAACTTGTTCTCTTTTCTTGCGCCCCTCCAATTGCGTGGAAGATCAAATGCCAATGTGAAGCCAGCCAGGGTTTGGTTTGGGATACTATCAGGCAGGGCAAAAAGGTACAGGTGGTCGTTTAGGTTTGTGACATTATCCGCATAGACGGAGCAGGTACCTCTGCATGCTTGCAGTTAGTGGCATTAAGCCAACTGCGGACTACGGGGGCAATTGAGAAGCGCTACTTGGAAACTTTGTTTTTTTGCCCCTGAAAGCGAATTTTAGGTACTCGTACACGCAGATTCAAGCCTGAGCCTTTGGACTATGAGTACTTCACACAGCATTGATGGCATGTTGGATCACCCTTCTGAAACAAAACGGTAGCCGGATCAGGCTCGAGGCAGGGCATTCGCCAATCGGGAACAAAAAAGGGCTGCGCGTTCTTTTTGCCTCTCCTGACTCCTTACAGAAGGGTGGCATTGCTAAGGTACAGTGTGGAGTCGACAGTGGATTCGAGAGCTGCGATTTCAGTTGTTTGGACCTGGACGGAGAATTTTACGGAGCAGCTCACCCCTACATTTGATGGACATTTATATCGATGCAGTTTAGGTAGGCGGTGTCTCTTGTTGGCGTGTTAATACGAGCGGCTTTGTTGATGCTAATAATGCCGTCCATGCTGTCTTCCTATTCCTGGAATAGATATAGTAGTTATGGCAAAGGAAATAGAATGATGGTGTATGGGACTCCTCTGTACATGGTTTCAGTATTTGATGCTGCTTTTGCTGTGTGGCGATAGCAGCGATTCTTTGCTGCAAAGCGACGACGTGATTAGTATTCATAGGTAGGCAGGTATGGCTTCTTTGTATGCACCTATTCTATAAATGCACTGTCGGTATCAAGACTGAAGATGTCTTGAAGTCACTCACACTTTGTTATACTAAAACAGAAGCAGCATACAAAGAGGCGCATTTGGCTGTAAGTGGCATCCAGCCGCAGGTGAGATTCACGGCATCAGCATCGATGCCCAAGATCTGGGACAAGCTCGGAGCATCAATAGATCAGTGGGAACATATCGCACAGCGCTATAACATACCCCAACTTTAGGCGCCCGCCCACTATAACAACGCTCCCGATAGCGCACCTACAGGCGATTCCTCGCCCGCATCTTATCTCATCCTCCCCCCCTCGCCACTATCTTCCCCGCTGCACCAGATGGATGGCGTCACGGCTTTATTCAACCTGATGGATCCAATACTTCCGTAAGTTTACTTGGAGCTGTGCGGGTCGCCGTTTATCGCCCATACAACAAGCTGCTGCCGTAATCACCGTGCTACCTAAACTCCGAGGGCATTTGATCCTCTTTTGCCTGACAAATGTCCTCTAATCCGTAACATTTTCTCTCCGTAGACGTCAGCCATCTTGACCAGCTTCGGCATTTGCTATTGATCCAAAGCGGATTCGATTGCATCGCATTCTGAAGCACCCGCCTCCGCGACTCCCGGCTCACCTATACATCTGCTGGGACTAACGACTGTAGTGATAATCCAGACGGTTGGTGACACCAGCAATGGAATGGACACCGGACGACCGTGATGGTGATGGTAATGGAGATGGTCCCTTTGAGTGGGACCCCAGAGATGCGGAAGTAACTGGATATGGCAGCTGGCACACCGCCGACGAGAGTCACGATGATGATGATGAAGACCATGGCGACGTATATGAGGATGCGAATGAGGGGGGTGAGAACGAGGATGAAGACGAAGATGACGATGAGGAGGATGATCCCGACTATCGTGACGAGCCAGATGAGGACGACGAAGACCTTCACGGTAATTTGCTCTTATTTGCTTTTACTCCCCACTGTTCTACAGGAGCTGCTTGACTGAACTGGGTTGCGTTCTCTAGATCATGATGAGGAAGAAGAAGGAGACGGTGACGACCGGGTGGAGTATGCCTTTGGTGATTTCCGATTCCAGATTGTAATCGACGATGAAGAGGCGGGGCGAGACGAGGCCGCCTTGAGACTGATTTCACTACTAAGAGGTGAGATTCCTCTTATGATATGACGGATGTTATTTTTGTTTATTCCTTCTCTCTCTCTCTAAACACTACCTGTTTTACCAACCTCCACTAACATTGATTGCCATGATGTCCAGCTGGCCAAAGATCGGGGCTCTTGACAAGACAGCAGCTCATGACATTATTCCGCGGCACCGGTCTAGGCCGTGGGATACCTGTCACACCAAAAGATCCCAACCGGTTTCCCAAAGTCCCCAGCGAAGAGGGCAGAAAGCTCATGGAGTCCGGAGTCTTTGGCTTGAGTGATACTGACCTGCGGACTAAAAAACGAATCGCAAGACGTCTGCTGGATCGGGAGATCGGCCTGGGAGACCGGATGTCAAGAAAGCGGACCAATGGTGTTTTAGCTCAGGTTCGTACACCTTTCCCTCCTTTTCGATTGTTTGAGAGCATGCCCATATTAGATGGCGTTCATTGTGACGGCCCAACTATCTATGGTGCTTGTATATGTCCGATTCATGCTAACAACAGCCCAATCTTGCAGAGCTTCATCCCTGGGAGCAAGGCGGAGAAAATCATCCATTATGATCACCCCATCTATTCCGGCCAGTTCTCCGATGACGGTAACTTCTTCTTCTCATGCTGTCAGGACTTCAATGTGCGCATGTACGATACGTCTAATCCCTACAACTGGAAGCTTTACAAGACAGTAAGCTACCCCTTTGGTCAGTGGACACTTACAGACGCCTCTCTGAGTCCGGACAACCGCTGGCTGGCGTATACCTCTATCCAAAGTATCGTCTCAATAGCCCCCACCGATCCCAGAGACAAGGGAGAGCCTTACTCTCTCGAGCTTGATGACGGAGAGGGTCACACAAGACTTTCATTTTGGCGTAACCGCGGCTCCTTTGGAATCTGGTCCGTTAGATTTTCAGGCGATGGACGAGAGCTTGTTGCTGGCACCAGTGCTCACTCACTAGTCGTCTATGATATTGAATCCAGGAGAGTCCTTCATCACATCACCGGTCATCAGGACGATGTCAATGCCGTGTGTTTTGCGGACAAGGCATCCCCCCACATCATCTACTCCGGTTCAGACGACACGACTATCAAAGTGTGGGATCGGCGAAGCATGGGAGACAATCGGGAGGCCGGCGCCTTTGTGGGCCATACCGAGGGCCTGACGTACATCGACAGCAAGGGTGACGGGCGATACATTCTCAGTAACGGCAAGGAGCAGAGTATGAAGCTGTGGGACTTGCGCATGGCCATGTCGACGGATCGGTTCCGTGAAGTGACCAAGGACAACGACACCCGCCTGGATAGGTTCGACTACAGACAAGACGAATATGACGAGGACGACTGGGACGTGCACCCCCACGACAATTCTCTCGTCACATTCCGGGGCCACAAGGTCCTCCGCACGCTTATTCGATGCCACTTCTCGCCGCCATCGTCGACCAACTCTCGTTACGTCTACTCTGGCAGTGCGGACGGCAAGGTGCACATCTGGAACATGGATGCTACTAAAGCAGGCGAAATTGACGTACAGGGGGCGACTGATCAGACGAGGAGGCTCGATCGCCGTACTCGGGTCTATTTCGACGAGCCTGGCGGCTGGGGCACATGCGTCCGTGATGCTAGTTGGCATCCTAGTGCGCCAATCATTGTTGGTGAGTACTTTTTCTTGTATTTCTCTCTTTCTATAGCCCATGCTAATATTCTCGTAGCATCTGCATGGAATGGATACAGCATGGCGCGAGGTACCTGTACAGTGCATGCGTTCAACGGGGCTTCTGAGGATGAAGGAGAGCCTAGGCTGGGAGATAGTGTCAATGAGTCGCTGAGGGCAGATCCAGAGACGTTTTATCAATCGCGGTTTTAGATGACCTGGCGTTGAAAAATGGTATAAATGTGAAGACGAGGGCAAAATGAAAGGTACATAAATGGTCTTGGATTCTTGATGTTACTACTACTGCTCCAGTGAGCGCGGGATGATATTGTGACCTGGTGTACTAACTATAGATGAGGCCATCTCCATGCAATCACTTTCAACAGAAACGTCTTGTTTGGCTGGTGTTATGCTCATATATGCTCATATTCGACCCCGTCTTCCCTAGTAGTTTCACTATGTTCTTGTTCGCATTAATTCTCCCGCATTTATCCGCTGCAAGACCTACATTGTGGCTGCGACGCTGCAGCTGTTCACAGCCTACAGTAGTCGTCTTTTGTTGCAGATTCTGCTGCCGTAAACTGACGTTACACGGACCATGACGCATTCTGCTGGCGATACTCCTTGCAGCCATTTCCAGCAAGAAGAAGCCTTGATCATTTGCCGCCACATGCCCTTTGTCTTGCGCATGGATTTACACTTTCACAGTCAACCAACCACCAACTGGTTCAACGTATCCAATCTGAATAAGCAAAAGGCACCTATCAACGGCCACCTCAAGCACTGTAGAGCTCTACCTACCGTTGCTACCCATAGTTGCATCCCTCGTGCCAACGCATATGCAAAATAAGGGCCCTAAATTCCGTTAGCAGACAGACGGACAGCTGTCAGATTGATCGACGCTCAGCGTTAATATGGGGATGCGCATCCCTGGCCCATCCCGTGATTCTTCAATTGGCGGCCCGTGATAGGCCAGCCACCCGGGAAATCGCTTTTCCAACCCCGACAGCCTTCTGAAATTCCACCGAAGTGTGGCGCATGCCTTGCGCATCTGCATCCAAGCCTCAGCCTCGCCCCCTTGCCCATTTTCTCTTCCCCCCAGGCGGGAATCTGCTGGCTTGAAGCTTCACCCACGGCTCCATCTTTTTTTTCCTCTTCCTCTCTAAAAGATCCTCCACACGACCAACCCAGCAGGCATTCGTTGGCTCGGTTCCACTTGCAGCCTTGTATCCGAGGGAGGCTCCCAATTGATTGCCGCTGCTGGTAACTCAGATTCAGCGCAGCGACGCGCCGCTACTCCGTGCTGTTCGCGCCGTTCCGGTAACTTTTCTTCCTTTTTTTTGCTTCTTCTCTCGCCTAATCCATCGTCTAAACCACCCCTTTTCATTTCTCAGCTGGGCCCATCAGCTGTATCATCTATAATTTTTCTTTTCTTTTTCTTTGTCTTCCTTTCATTTCCCCCTGCCACCGCTATATTCGAGTGCTACGAGCACTTGTTTGGCCCCCCCTGTTCGCTCCCTCTCCTCCCGACCTCGGACAAAAACTGCCTTGCAGCCACTCGCAAGCTGCCGACTGGCCGCAGCGCCTTCAGGCCTCGATTCGGTCCCACCCAGAGGAACGCGAAGCAATTGCCCGATCATCTCTTGCTGACGGCGAGGAGGAGACAAACTTCTTGCTGCTTGCTTGAGCTTCGAGCCGCAAACGACCGCCTAGAACTCGTGCCAGCCAAGCTAGTCGTGGACGTAGCTTTGGCCCCTCTTTCTCCCTTTTCTTACTTTCTTCGTCACTCCCAGCTTTTGACCGTCAACTCCGTTGGTCAAGATCCCAATCAACCTCTTGCGCCTTTGTGCGTTGATCCCATTTCCACGAGCCGCAATTGGTTTTGGGCCGCTACCACCCACATCGGCCGAGACATAGGGCACCAGCAAGGGAGCGTCCGGCTGGAAGCACCTTATCCTGCAGCGCAATTCCGAAGGAAGCGAGACAAAGACAATCGGACTTGGAGAGAGATCGTGCTAGCTTTTCGGCTACCTTTTTCTCGGGGACTGTACGTACCAGCAAGCCTAGCCCTTGTGAACTTTTGCTTGTCAAACCTTATGTCCTTTTTTTTTTTTTCGTTTGTACAACCTTGTCTACCTATGTCCTTATTGCCATTGCCATCACCTTGATCTTGTTTATAGCTCTCCCCTTTGTGGGCAACAAAAGGCAAAAAGAGATGGGGGGGAGCATCGCACGTACGCTAGACGTTTCCAAGGTGCCGAGAGGAGCGCTGCAATCGGCCATTGGCGAATAATGGCCATCTTCTTTCACTCTACATGCCAAGAGGCATCGCCTGTATCTCGCTTGAATATCCTAATAACAAGTCGTGGTTTCCTTAGTGTGTCCAGCATCCGAATACAACAACGAGAAATTACATGTGAACGCCCGTGTCGACGAACTCCCACCAACGTACGAAACCGCCAAGATGGGTGACCCCGATTTTGACATTGATTTCTACGGCGATGCCGATGGCGACGCCAACGAGCAGCCTCGTCAGGATGAACGCCGCCATAGCAGTGGCCATTCGCGAGATGACTACGACTATCACAGTCGAGACCACAGAAGAGACGATGAACATGAAGACGACCGCCGCTATGACAGTGGCCGTAGCGATATCGAAGAGACTTCACATCACCACGGTGTTAAGAGAAAATCGGAGGAGCAAGACCCCAACGACCGGCCTGTCGATAGCGGCGCCACGGCTGCCATTATGATTTCAGAGCTCAGCTGGTGGATGACAGATGATGATATCCGAGGTTGGCTTCGAAAGGCCGGCTGCGAGAAAGAGGTCAAGGAGCTCACATTTAGCGAGCACAAAGTCAATGGAAAGAGCAAAGGGTAAGTTTGCCAATATGCAGCTCGGCATTCTAATCTGTTTTTGTTTTGTTTTTGCTGCCGTTACTGATTACTCTATCGTGTTTCTCCTGCAGCCAAGCCTATATCGAGTTCCACACCCGCCAAGCTTCCACCGCCGCCAAGCGTCAAATCGATACCGTTGCAATGGACAGTGTACAACCTGGCCAGAAGAAGATGACAATCTCCTACTGGAACCCGGGTGTCAACCCCTTTAGGACGTTGCCCAAGGACGCACCGGCCCGCGTTAAGGAGCAGCCGCGAGCCGCTCCCTCTGGATCCTACAGCGAGCGAGGCAACTACGGAGGCTTCCGCGGACGAGGAGGCATGGGTGGAAGCCGCGGCGGCATGAATCCCAACTACAACCGAAACTACAGCGGAAACATGGGCTATAACAACAACAACAACAACATGGGAGGAGGTGGCGGCTACAACGGCCCAATGGGCGGCGGTGCTGGTGGAGGCGGCAGCCACTACGTTTTCGGCGGCCGAAGTAGCCCTGGAGGCAACATGAGAGGCGGCCAGAATATGATCCGGGGTAGAGGAGGAGGCGGCGGCGGTATGATGGGAGGTATGAATATGGGAGGCATGGGCATGGGCATGCCTGGCAATATGGGAATGGGAATGATGGGTAATGGAATGCCAGGTACGCAAGACGCAGACACTTCACCTACCCCTAACCCACAGACCCCTCCCCTTCAAACGGTATCAGCGACAGCCTAGGAAGCTTTGTCATCATCCGCTCCATCATCACCACTATCATCAGCCCCCCCAGACGTGGATATGATCAATCAAGGGCCAGAAGAGCAGCCAGTCCAAGAGCCGCAGCAAGAGCAACAGCCTCAAGAGCAACAATCTCAAGAGCAACAGCTTCAAGAGCAGCAGGAGGCACAGGAAATAGCCCAATATCTAGTGGAGCTCAAAGGAGACATCCAAGAAGAAGATATCGATGCTGAAGGGGAAACCATTCTTGAGGAGAGCGATGATGACAAAGACAAAGAAGTCAAAGAGGACGCTGTCATGGAAGAACAACCTCAGCAAGTGCATCAAGAACCGCAAGTGCCTCAAGAATCGCAAGTGCATCAAGAGCCACAAGTGCATCAGGAGCTGCCGCAAGTGCCTCAAGAGCAAAACCCTCAGGTCAAGAGCTCAGGCCAAGTGGCAGATGCCAGTGCAACCGCAACTTCAACTTCGGCGGCCCAGATCCAACAGCAGTATCAGCAATATTACCAAGCCGCCGCTGCTGCTGCTGGAAGCCAAGGGACTCGCCTCTTTTGGGGCTGCGCCATCCATGGTACCCCAGGGCTGCGCTGCATGGCTTGCGATATTGAATACTGGCGTCACTACCTCTTCTTTGTCAGCGGCTACCGTTACCATGGTCGCGTTCCACCACCGCCAGCCCCCATCTTTCAAATGCCACTTCACCGCCCCAGTCCGTCCTCAAACACATTCCCTCTTCCACAACCTCCATGGTACACTGCTAACTTGTGCAACAGGCTTCCAGGGCATGCCTCCCAACTTCCCAGGCGGATTCGGCTTTGGGCAACAAGGCGGCGGTGGCCAAGGCGGAGGCGGAGGCGGTGGTAACGATGGCAACTGGGGCAACCCTCACGGTGCAAAGCGACCTCGTCCCGAGTAATGGACGTCAACAAGGCCGATTTTGCATTCACTACAGGAAGAAAGACCTGAGCCATGGTTCGATTGCCTCTCGCGAGACCACAATGGATTGATTTGATTGTATAAGGGGAACGGGAAGGGACCACTTGTCCCCATTGCTTTTGACGGACGTTGGGAAAATCACTTGTCAGTTTGCATCAGGAAGGGACTCTTTTTTTATCGACAGTGTATAATAGAACAAACGCCGGGTTATTAAGACGTCAGGAGTCAGAGAGCATTTGTGGAAACTTTGTAATTTTTTCTTGTCTTTTAGGCTCTTTGCTTTTATTCTCCCCTTTGTTTATCGCATGTCAGGAACAGGGAAAAGGATTTTCAAAACAGGTTGGAACAAGGTATGGATCTAAAGAGCAAAACAATTTGATGATCAAACAAAGGGAAAACAAAAAGGATAGCCACCATAACTCTGTGTGGTGCGTGTGAGTGACTGAGAGGGTATTGATTGATGCAATCAGCGGTAAAGGAAAGGGATGGTGAGGCGTGGACAATCATTGCCTCTCAGTCCCTCCGTTGTTAGCTTTCAATCCGCGACTTTCCTGCTGTCACCAGATGCTTAATCTGGAGCCATCTGTCTGTCAGGATGCCCCTCATTTCCTCATCGCCAACGGAACTGGCCTCCAGTTGCTCCAGCTGCTCCAGAGCGCTGGTGACGTCGGCGTCGTACTTGGTCAATACCTTTAGCAGTGCCGCATCTATGATCGAGCTGTCCTCGTCCTCGTCTCTTGTCCCGTCTAGGATATCTTGCCATCGGTTAAGTGGAAGGCAGAGCATCCGCAAGGCAACATACGTGCGGTAGCATGCTGTTTGGGCATCAAGCATGTACTTTCCCCAGAAGCCGACGGCTTCAAGGCGCTCTCTCTGATCGCTGGACATGGAAGGGCAGATGTAGGAGTCAAGGCAAGTTTCATCCCAGGGGTTCACGGACGACGGCAGTGTGAAGCCATACTCCACAAGCAGCTTGTCGTTTGCGTGAGGTCCGTAGCGGATGAATACTTCTTCACCAGGCTGGTGAGTACGCGTAGTGGTAAATGTAAAGAATTTGTCGTCAAAAGCGGCGACGCAGTAGCCCTCGGGTGTGTGGTTGAAAAGATCCGCTACAGGTTGGAGTGCCATGCGATCATCTCTGGGCAGCTTTTCTGTGCTGCGATCTGTGTGATAGAACGTTCGAGTGTTAATAAGGAGCCAACTGTACAGATAGTCATCCTTGTTAAGCTTTGGGTATGCGGTCGTTACGAGAGCCCAGTCCTTGTTGAACTTATCCTGTTGAGCTGTGAGTAAGGCCTTGGCTCCTGGAGGCAGCAAAGAGCGTAGCTTCGCAGGCCAGCAGATAGGCAAACTCGAGGCAATATCTCGCCGAGAAGGAAAGACAGGGGTCCATTTGTCAATTCCAGTGCCGTCACTCAGACAAAGCGAAACTGCAAGGATGCTGTGAACAGTGGCACCACTCAGCTTCTTGGTGATGTCTTTCGGAGTGTTACTGAGAGTGCGCAACGCAGATGTAGGCACTTTAAGGATGACTTGATCGGCCTAGATATTCTAGTTAGCCCTGATAGTTGAATGAGTGGGATTGGGCAGTGATATAAGAGAATCGAAGAGACTCGGTCAAATTCTTATAGTGGGGATTCAGCGAGAAGGAAAATTCAAAGTTACCTCAAGGTGCCGGGTAGCCACAATACCAATACCTCGTCCATGAAGAGCTTTTGGATGAATGCCGTTCAACTCGACTCCTATAGAAGTAGACCATCCTAAGAGCTCCTCGATAGCCTTGTCCATTGTTGCGGCTGGTGTTGCTGGTAAGGTGTGCGAGAGAGCGGGAAACAGCCACTGTAAAATTATGCGATGTGGCGCTATGGAGCGATATGGTGAGTCATTTGGTAGCGTTGCGCCCGGCAGTAGCAGTAAATACTAGAGGAATATAGTTATAGTAGCAGAACTCAACTGCATATTTGGCGATACCTATAGTAGTAAATAAAGAGCTTTCCTCTTCCAATGCTCAAGCTTCACGCAGTCGCTGGGGTGCTGGATAGCCAACTTGGGCCTTCTAAAACACTGGACGCTCAATTGTTGTGTGGCCCAGCAAAAAGTGTAGTAGCGAATTTTTGAGTTGACTTGATCTGTGTGAAGGCAGATTGCTAAGCGTAGCATCAGTAAAAACGATTGCCAATTTTGCTGCCTGTCTTGCAAAGACACCCACAATGTATAATCCGTATGACCGTCGAATAGGTTCATCCGCTCGCCCGCATCGCCTCTTTTGTTTGCTCTTCAATCGCGTACTGTTAGTCGTGACCAAATGCCTCTTGGCGATTGATATCAATTTAGACAAGAGAATGTCGCAAACTGAACTTGGTTGAATTTGATGCCGCCGTTGTAGAGGGGGTTAACATTGCTCTCCGTAACCTGGCGTAACGTGCATCGATACGCATTGATTGTGTGATGGTAGTTGGCTATCCGGCATAAGCATTGCTACTCTCTGAGTCTCTGTTTGCGATTCGTTCTAGCACAGCAAATTAATGTCAATCTTTGAATGGTTGATAATGGGTCTTGACTCACCTCCTCGTAGCCTGCTGTTGAAGCGTTCGGTGCTATGGAAGACCATGCAAGGCGTTAGAGCTATGTGCTGAAGCTTCCTACAGTGTGTCAATACAAATTCCAATGTAGGTAGAACCATTGGGACTGGTAGCGAAATAACAAGATTGTTAACGATGGTATCGTCGTTCCTTCGTTCCTCTGGGGGAACTCTTCCTCATCTACTTCTAGAAACTGTGAATGCTATCCCGGGGGAGTCTGAAAACAAAGGGAAGGAGAGAGACAAAGAGCTCTGCATTCATTTGTATATTCCTCGTGGTAGAATTGCGTGTCTTTAATCGCCCACCCTGTTACGGTATTGGCCTGGTTCTATTATGGTCAGATCGTCTTTCATCCACGCATTCAATTGTTCGAATGGCGGCATCAGAGCAGTCCAAAATGTGACTCACGTATCGATCTTCTCAAAGGGCTTACGAAGATCGTGGGGGTAAACGTTGTAAACTTCCAACCCTTAGAAAACGAGAAACAAGCTGTGAGTTGCTTTGTGTTTGCTCAAGAAGCAAAATCTGTGAAGGATGGGAATGATAGCCGAAGAAACCAAATTATAGGGCTATAGTATCAAGAAGCCTTCGAAGCACACCCGAAACTCGGCTCAATATTGGACTGCGATTGCATCGTCTTTGCGGTGGAGAATTTTGCTCGCTTGCTTTCAAAAGTCCGTCTCTGCTCGCCGGTCCAAAACTTGGTAAAAGTAATCATCAGCAGAATCCAATGAAAAAAACCACCGTAGCCCGACAATACCTTCTTGTCCCGAATACCTACCTTGCTGACCACAGACAGACCTGGTAAAACACCAGGAAAACTCATCACTGAGAACCCCAGTTCGTCACCGCGAGTATCCGAAAAGCCATGGAAGTGGCTAGCCCTGCCCTATCGCTTTCTCCGCGGCGGCATGGTAGGGCTTCTGTCACTGTTGAAATGCTGCGTACGATTAAGGGGACGATGCGGCGATTGCTCCTCGTTGACGAGCCCTATTAGGCTTGGCAGCCATCTCCGCATATCTTTGAAGAATCAAACAGCTAATGGCTGTCAAAAGGGGATTCAGTCTCTGAAAAACATCGTCAGTCATGATAGCGAGTCGAATTATGCAGAGAAAAGACTGGCTGTGCGATGCATCATGGCCCATGCTTCGGACGAATCCCGGAAGTGGCCTTTTGCTTGCGCAACAACTAATCTTGAGAATGAACCCGATATTGTGAAAATGAATGCGATAGAGAGATCTCGCTTGAACAAGGGATAAAATATTAATGGCGAGGAAGAAGAGGAGAAATCCCCTCTTGTTAGGCGGTGAGTGTGCTAGGAGCTCTTGCCCATCCAACGAAACGTGACAGAGGAAGGAGCAGTACTTCCCCAGTATCATTCTGCGAGTACGTGCCTAACGATTTTCTTGAAAATCTAGGTACCTATCTACTCTATTCTCAGGATAAAAAAAATCACCATTTAATGAACTACCTATCAATGGTAGAAGTTCATTGGATTCACGCATAAATCCGTCGACCCTCCCCCATCGTGCCTGTAGCTGTGAGCTGCAACTGATGCATCTCTTCTGCTTCGCTCCTTTATTGCCATTGCTACGGGCTCCGCACTGATTCACGACTCTAGATTTCAACAAATTTGATGTGATACCTCGGCCGATTCTTCAGAAGAACCCCTCGTGCAAGAATGACTTTGCGGGAGGAAATTCGTTCACGGAAATGGAGCTCTCGACATCCTCTTAACTTCCACGTTTTCTTTAGACTTTTGAGCTATGCAACAATATTGACATATGCTCGAGTTTGGTGAATGGGGGCCTTAGTGCTTACGATATTTATGAGGGGAGATGTTTGGTTCAAGTAATGGGTTCTCATCCTCGCTGGTGATACTGACCTCGAAATTTGTCAGAGTCTAGGGGAACTATTGCTGCGGTTCACCATTATGCGTCTAGTACAGGTTCTCTATGTTAATTAACTCCCAATGTCTGTCTCATCATTCTTATATTGAACCAATACTCTATTTGTTAGATTTTGTCTCAATCGCCTACTGTGCTCCATCATGGGAGCGATTTGGTTTGATGTGTTACAGCTGTCAGAGCAATGCGCCAACAGATCATTCAATAGAACTTGTTCTACATCTTATGACGATGGATATATGTGTTGCTAACCTTGGCACCCCGCAGTTTTGCGAACACAACCGGTTCCCACATATCTGCAATGGCAATGATTTGATGACAGCCCTCGATTTCCAACTACTTCGATGGCGACCACTTTGCTGCTAGGTCAAGATGTCCAGCTTCTGGCAATCTCTCATATGGTAATAAAAGCCAAGCTATGTCGTTTCCACCCTAGTTTAATGGCAAGTATTTCGGTAGACGACAGCTCGTCGCTGACTGACAACCTCTTCAACTTACCCCTCGATTCACGAGTCTGTTATACTTCCTTTGAGGCTACGATAGGCGGAAGCAACGGCCAGATTTTGAATAGAGGAACCCTTCAGACTGTCCGCAAAACTTCAGCAAAAGATTCTCACCAATCCAACACAACAAGCTGACCTTTTCAGCATTCCATTATCCGGGCCGGCCCGTATTCATAAGCTCCGCAGATCCACAAATCCGGTCGTGGATCCGTCAAATTCCATCGGTTTAGCGTCCGAAGCATCTCGACGGGTCCACAGTCACAGCAGTAAGTGTCGCAGCAGCTAGCTGGGATTGCTCGTTTCGTTCGGCACTCTTCAACCAGATTTCCAGAGAACACGACATCACAGAGAAAGCATCGACGCCGATCTTCTAATATTTCACCAAAGGCCCTCTCCGCCATCAACTTGCTCGTCTAACGGCCTCATTCTTTGCGGGAGATCACCACTCAAAGGAATGATATGTCAAAACATATGGTCTTGTTAGGTTGAGAAATGCGCATTAATGTGCTGCAATGGAGTAGTTTTTCGTGTCTAGACCTGATTCGTTTCTTTGATATTATCTGCATTGTAGCATGCTCGCAAGCCAGTAGCCAATCGTGGGTGTCATCACGGGCTTGAGCATGACTGTTGCGCTGGTTCAACATGCTCCGTTGACACCTTCTGAACCGTAGAAACACCGCAATCAGTCTAAGACGGAGCTGAATCGCAAATCGGAGCCAACATATGACGATAAACTCTTTGCTTCGAATAGTTGACCTGTGGGAAAAAAAAACATCAGCACATATACATAAAATAGAGTAAGCATCGTCGTCCAACCTGCTCTTATCGTTCTAGCGTCCGGGAGCATCTTCAACGGCGCCCAGGCGGATCCACACCTCCAACCATTGTCCACATCGCTAGCTGTGCCATTGGAAGCTGATTTTCTTTCTTTCTTAGATGGCACTAGCTGACGGGACGGGCAATAGGGAAACACCCCTGAGCTAGATGCCCAACGGCCATGAGCTCCATTTTGCGCACCCACCAACCTCGACAGCTTTTTTCCCTCCTTGTCCCTCAGCCTTTCTCATAACGGGAGCCTCTGTAGCATAGAGGGGGAAAAACTCTCACCAAGACTGGCGCCAGAATGGACACATACGGCACGGGTAAAGGCGGCTTGGGAAACAATGTGTGCGTCGTGGGCACAGGCGTCACGGGCCTGCTGGCGGTGAAAAATCTGGTCGAGCAGGGCCTGAATGTGAGAGCCTTGGAGCAGAATGAATATCTTGGAGGCAATTGGCACCATTCCACGGATGCGCAGCAAGTGTCAGCATTCCCCGGTACGAGGGTGAACATGTCGAAAGAAACAGTGAGTGGTTGTGACTCTGGAAACCAAGTTTGATGTTGGCACGTGAGGCTCATGCAAAGACATTATCCTGCAGAATTCTTTTACAGATTTCCCGATGCCCGATGGTAAGATACGAGCATGTCGAAACACTCGGAAATATTGCTGATCAAGTTATGCAACAGACTATCCGTCATTCCCTTCCGCACAGCAGATCGCCGACTACCTCGAGGCATATGCAGACAAATTCGAGCTTATCAAGCACATCGAGCTTTCGACGGCCGTGACGAGCATTCGACGAGACGAAGAAGATGGCGTGTGGATCGTATCCACCAAGCACACAAAAACCGGCGAGGAAGAGGAGCGAGAGTATGACCGAGTCGTCATGGCGACGGGCGGCTTGAGCGTCATGAATATGCCCGAGATCAAGGGCATCGAAAAGTTCGCCGGAGACGCCATCCACTCCCGCGACTTCAAAGACCCGACAAGATACACCGGAAAGAACGTCTTGGTTGTCGGCCTGGGCTCGACCGGAGCCGATACCCTGAGCTTCTTGAAGCAGGCCGGCGCAAACAAGCTGTATCTCAGCAGCAGGAGCCGGTGTTCTCTGGTAAATGATCAACGGCAGCCTCTAGGACCATGATTGAAACAGATTGCTGACAGGGTGGTGTATAGATCCCCAGAACAATTGGAGGACGACCGTGGGACCATTACATGACCCGTCGTACGGATTCGATGATCCGACTCTGTATGCGACTGTCTCCCCACGCTACGAATTACTTTGCCGGCAAAGCCATCGGTCTCGCACAAAGCTATGCCTTTCCAACCTTGAGGGCTCACCCCTGCTTCAGCGGCCCCGTCAGCGGCCCGCTATATCGCAGTCCATTTGTGTGCGATGAACTGCCTGGTCTATTAGACAGCGGCGACGTCAAGATTTACCCCGGCATCATGGGCGTTGCTGGTCCCCGAACCGTGGTGTTCAAGGACGGCAGCGAGATTACAGACGTTGACGCCATCATCTTTTGCTGTGGCTACTACCACGATCTGTCACTCATCAAAGGCGAGGGCCATCCCGCCGATATTGAGTTCTCAATGGACTCATTTGAGGAGCTCAAGGGTGCAAAGCACCACAACAAGGATAATGAATACCAAAGACTCTACCACGGCATCCTATCAGAACGATATCCCGAGTCACTGGCAGTGCTTGGCAGCCTAACGACGCTGCGGCCTACGTTTGTTCTCTACGACCTCGCCACCATGGCACTTGCCAGCATGTGGTCGGGTAGCTATCCTCTCCCCTCGCCACGGGCAATGAAGAGAGAGATTGATTCTCATTATAATTTCATGGTACGGGCCCTCGAGCGTGGCCCCATAGCATTCCTTGGTCTCCGCGTAGACATTCGAGGCACGTATACATGGCTCAATGCTGCGGCCGGAACCGGTGTCATTGAACGACTTGAGGGCTGGGGCTGGGAGGCATGGAAATTTTGGTGGAAGAACAGGACGCTCTACAAGTTCATCATGGACGGACCCAATGTCTCGGCAGTATACAGGCTTTTTGACATGGGCAGAGGGAGAAAGCCATGGGCCGGTGCTCGGGCGGCCATCGAAAAGGCCAACGAGGGGCTGGTCAAGAGGGCTGAGAAGATGGAGGAGATTCAGGTGATCAAGATTGCTGAGGTAGCCAAGACTGCTGAAGTGATCGAAGTGGTTGAAGTGGAGGAGGTGGAGGAAGTGGAGGAAGCGGACGAGGTGGAGGAGGCCGACAAGGTCGAGACCGAGTGGCCCGACTCGATCATCTGTGAAAATCGGCCGAGTGAAACGGAACTATGAGATCGGCGATTGCAAAATGACACCAAGCAAATGGTGATCGGGGGACTGGGGTCACATCGAAAAACCGCATAAGAAAAGGGGGACAAGGACAAAGATGCATCGGGGCCCGAGGACAGGACACTTGGATGAACAGCTCGCTCAAAGCGCATGAAATGATAATGACCTAGATAATGATAATGAGACACGAACACACTTACGAGCAAGGCTTTGAGCCAGCCGCCCTCGCACAAGCCGCTCTTGATGTCTCGTAGGTGCGGCCGACGGTCATGAGCATCGGGCATTTTTGCTCCCATCGCCAGTACTGACCCGCACCCGATCTCTCTCAGATGAATCTGGCCCTCTCTTACATGTACACCCACTTATCGTAGGGTGCTGCCCCCAACATATTTTTCTCTTCCGTGACTTTTCTTCTTTTGCGGTGCGGCGCACGGCACATGAGGGTGTCTTAGTAGGACGGCAGCCACCCCCATCCCGTCACACCGCCAGAAAGTGGTAATTTCGAGACATTAGGAGGGCGGCCCGGCATATGCAGCCTGCTTGTCTGTGATGGGACTGTGGGTTATGTTCTGCGCGGGTTGGATCTAAAGTTCCGGAGGCTGAGAGAGAGGGTGTGAATGCAAGAATTCTTGGCAGACAAGTGCTTGAGTACTCTTCGTACCTGTACAAGCTCTCATAAAGTGGCTTTCAACCCCTGCTGGACAGGGGAGAAGAGGCTATCCGGGGCACGGAATGATGAGACAGGGCTGTCGGGCTTGGCTACTGACGTCGGGCTTCAATCGACCTGGTTTGCAAGTTTCAGTTTGCTGGTCTGTTTGCTGTAGCATATTACTACTTGTATTAGCACCGTCAGGCGGCAAGGATGGGCCTAGAACTCAGCTAAACACGTCCGCCAACCAGCCGAGAACGCCAATGGACACGGATCGCTTCGAGACAGAGGCAGTAAGACTAGGCCACTTAGTCAAAGGTAGCGAGAGGAGCCGGTTGAGATGCTGCGGCTAGGGGGCTGGAGCTTCGCCATCAGCTCACCATCCCTTTAGTGAATGTGAGCACAGCTCTGGATACCGGGTTCTCGGTGCTGATCGTCGTCTGTGCCGCTCCTAGGTGTCGCACGTGGTGTAATTATTTAGAGACAATGATGTATTTTGTTTCCATCTCCTAAAGCAAGCCACCGGATAGTGTGAAAAGCAGTAAAGTGAAGCTCCAATAGAACCGAGGCCGCGTCTCGCGATGCTGACTGCCTGGTCTCAAATGCTGGCCGTCTCTTATTCGCCGTACTTGTGCCCTGTCAATCGTCTGGGCCGCCGTCCTTTGTCTCTCCTTTACTAGGCCGATGCCACCTAGGTAGTCTGTTGTTATAAAGCTGTGTCTGGAGCGCTTCTAGTTGTCGCTTCGTTTTGATCACTTTTGTCGTCCGTTGACCTTTTGATAATATGCATCAACAGCATTCAAACACGATGGAATCTCCAACTCCCACTGAGACTGAGAAAAAGGTAAGTCTTCGCACAGATAATCTCATTCTTCACATCCACTTTCCAGTGTTATGTCACTGATAACAATGGCTAGAAGGTGTCTTTTGCTGACCCCCCTAAGCAGGAAGAGACTCGTCTCACCGAAAGCGAGCTCCGACGCATGCTACCTGCTTCTTTCCGCAATGGACCAGCCTGGGTAGGTGTACCACACAACCGGGTTCAACACTTCTTGAAGCATGATCTCAATATCGAGCGATTGTCGGAAGCATCGCCTTACTTCTCCATCCTTGGCAAGTCCAAGCCTCCGCAAGCTCTCCACCATCAGGAAGCTCTTGGTCTCGAGATCTTGGTAACTGAGAAGATGGATACACACCTGCTCTGGACCAAAGGCAAGATCTTCGTCAAACCATTTCCAAGGTATCTTCTCGATCCTCAGTTCTGGTTAGAACATCTTGAGTGCCCTAAAGGATGCTCCTATGGTCCTGAGTTTCAGATGCTTCGGGCTGCAGGGCTTGTACGACGCCAAACGCGATTCTCGAAACGCAAGCCTTGCGAGCACAGCAAGCTTTGGAAGTGCGCGATGGGCTTCGTGTACTCGTATATAGCCCTTATTGCACACGAGAGCGACTTTCGCATTGCAAAAGCAAACAAGCTGTTGCCGGATGACATGAACTTTGACGACTGGCAGGAGTTTGTCGAGCGGATACTCCGTGATCACGGCAAACTCAATGGCCAAATCGACGAGCGATTCGCGTATGGCGAGCTGAACATGGCGCGCCTCAACACGCTGCTCATGTTTCAGCAGCCTCGCCGTTACTTGTTCCAAGATGATGGCAGCTATGGTTTCCTCCGGGACCACTCTTCGCTGTTGTCGCCCGTGTCTGCTTACACGGGCGCCGTGTTGTCTTCAGTACAAGTCAGGCCTACCATGGCCAACTTCAAAAGAAACAGACCACTTACAATTGCATTGGTGATGTATGGCTCCATCATCCTCTCTTTCGCTGACCGGTGCTATTCTTGATGCTGATGCTAGAACAGTTTGGTTGTTTCGTTCTGGGTCTTGTACTCGGTCTTGTCCATCACCGGGAAAGGTCTCCCGATGATCAATGGTGAAGAGTGACTTAGGCATGGTTTAAAATTGAATTCTTTGGGAACAGGTCCTCCGGCGTGTGGAAAGGCGTGTCTATGGAATAATTAGGGTGATCTCTTGCGGCTGAGATCTTGACCATTACTTGGAATTTGTAATGATGAAAGATGTGTCTGGGCGTAGATGCATCAGGGCGTAGACACCTTTCGGTTCAGGAAATTTGCTGTTAGGAAACACAGCATTAGCAGGCTCAATAAAAACGTGTGTTTTAATCGTAAAGTGTCGATGACGTTCAGCGGGGAGGATCTACCAGAAGCGGTCCTTGCTGCAGCTTGATAGTAGCTGACAGCGGTCAATGGCTCTCTATATTGACGGTTCTTCTGCTTTAACTGGATTTAATCGTGGCAGAAGAAAAGTTCGAATTGGACAGATTGCAGCGTTGCTCAAGTAGTTTACTTTGAAAGTTGAAAGTTGAAAGCTGGAGGCTGAATGTTGGCATTTCGTAGTGCGTCTTGTGCCTGTGTTTTGGGTACGTGGTTACACGGATGCACCTCAGGAAGCAGGAACAAAGAGAACGAATGAGGAAGAGCCACGCATCACTGATAATACAAGGCGAGAATGTACTCAAAACGAACAAGAAAACGAAAAAGAAGAAAATACAGTCATGGTAGCGTACGCAATTTAGTTGATCACGACGGCAGCAGTATTGAAAAGCGTCAGTCTCATTTAGTTTTACTACCCTCCCAAAAGCACTACCGAAACGCCCAAAACTACCAATTACTTATCATCAAACGAGTGCAACGAATCAATCTATGTAAGTGCCTGTTCGCCTTGATTAAATCAATCCCAAAAAATAGCGAGCCGAGACGAGTGCCGGGGAGACGGTATAAAAGGTGGCCGGAGAGCTCGCGTTCGCAAATGTTTCGCGTCTAGCAATCCAATTCTAGGCAACTTAGTGGGTGCTCCTTTTGGTTTCTGGGACAGTGTATCCTTCAAAGGCGAAACTTCGCCCTGTGGATAATTTCGAGAGTAGGGAACATACGCAAGGCAAGATAGGTGTTGAGGCCAATCGTCTTGAGAACAGTCTCGCAGGTGATGTCCTCGCTGTTTGGATACCTGCAAATGGACGTGTGATCGCCGTAGATGGCGAAATGCTTCTCCCAATATTCGGGTCTGGCATTGATCACGGCGTCTTCCTTTTCAACAAGCTTGAGACGAAAGAGGTCAATCAATTAGTCGGCTTGCTCTTGAAAAGGGAGAAATGATGTAAGGGGATCAACATACGAGCTGCTTGCCACGGTACCAGTTAGTGCCATGGAAGTTGATGACAACACGTCGGCGGTAGAGACGGCCTCGGTTCTCCAGAGGTGCGATGCGTTCAACGTGCTCGTTGCATGCCTTGTCCAGCATGTCAAGGACTTCAGGAGGCGTGGGACGGACGGCAGCGCTGGCAATGTTTCGCACAGACTTGGCAACGTTGTGGTGAGGAGTGTTGAAAAAGACTAGCATGCGAGTGCACTGATCAATGATATGAATGGTGCCGGTCTTGTCCAAATGGGCCTTGGCCAATGCCTACATTGAGCATTGCAAAATGCAACGTTAGCTGTCAACTCTTTTGAGTTGCTTCTACAAAGAAAAGGTCCTTGAACTAACCTCTTTGACGATAATCCCACCAATGTCGTGGCAGATGAAGACGATTGGTCGAGTAGGGTCGTCAAGTCGGTTCTCCATGAGAAGTCGAAGAAGCCGATCACAATGCTTGATGAATCGAGTGTCTTCGTCATTCACGGAGAGTCCGTCATTGTAGGAGAAGAGCATGACGCGGCAACGCTTTTCAAAGCAGCTAGGGAGGATATCCCTGGGCCACATCTTGCCACAGTAGGACCAGGTGTCTCTGTGCACATAGTAATTGGCCTCAATGTTGAGACCATGGATGACGACGATACTAGAGATGGGCAAGGAAGAAAGGGAGAGTCAGCAGCAGCGGCAGAAAAACATGACTGGAATGGAATGAAACGCAATCATCTACGTACTCGACCTCTGTCCGTTGATACGGTACCACAAAGTTCGCATTTCGAGGAAACACGATTTCGAGATCGTATTGCTCCATGTGTTCTGAAAATATCATAGGCATGTTCAAAGCCTGCGCAGATGCTGCAAATCATCCAGAAAGATGAAAGCGCTTTAAAGGGTGAAAAGAGAGAAGAGAGGAGACAAAGGAAGGGGGTGAAGAAGGATAATAAATAGGAAGGAGCAGAAGAGAGAAAACAACAACAATGGGAATTGCAGCTGCTGTTTTTTCCGTTTGCTGCTGCGTTTGCAGTTGTTTCGTATTCGCGTTTGCAACTGCCTGGGTACCTCAAGGCTGGTAGTGGAGCTGTTATCGCTGATAGCTGCCTTATATCTGGCTCTGCTCAGGACAACATCGAGGACCAGGACAGGAGTCGAGGGCTCCTTTTATGCACCCAAGCGATCCCCCCAGAAGGCTCCGTTGATGGAAGAAGTATTCCCACTCGGGGCCTCGAAGAATAACACAATAGAGTACAAGAATTTTCTGCTGTGTTCGAGAGCCAGTTACACGGGATACGTCGTTGACTGGGAGAATGGGTGGGGAAGGGGAGCACACGAAAGGAGAGGGGAGAGAGCAAAAGGTTATTTCTGGTGCAAGTTCCCGCGCTGAAGCAGCTAGAAATAAAAAGAGAAAAGATTGAAAATATGGCGGAGAGTAGCGAGGTTGCGAGTAGCAAACAAACTGATGTCTTATCCAGCTGCCGCGGGGATGATTTGGCAGTCAGAATTCACGGAGGAGGAGAGGCAATAAGACGCAGCCAGCTACTCCAATGAAATGACTAGAGCAACATAATGGACAAGATGAACTACACGGGGATACCTGCTGAAGCGCCGTAGGAAAATAGAACTGAGACGTAACTCTACATCTGCGATATGTAGACGCATGTATCCAGATGTTGTGGCGGCACACCAGACGCGTGCCTGGATTTTTACAAGCCACCGGCAGATGGCTGCTACATTTGATGCTGTGTACAGGTAGCTAAAAGACTGGCTTGCAGCTTGTTATCGTACCTATCTCTTAAAACGAAGAGGGGGAAGAGGTATACTCTTTCATCAATATGCTATTGTTCATTCTACGATATTTTGCTATAGCTCTTCTTGAACATCAGGCCATGCATTGCCCATCTAGAGACATGGGGAAAGATCTCAGCAATCCAAACAATATAGGCACCTAACGAAGGCCAGCCCAAAGCCTTTCTCTCCTCCCCCTCTTCCCCTCTGTCTCCCCTCTTCAAAAATGAACAAGGGGACGAAAAGTACAAGTCATCCAGACAGGTCATTGTGTTACACAGATTATGCGCCCAGAAACCAAGGACTGCTCATGTGTGGCAGGTTTAGATTTGTGCTCCCACATACGTGTGGGGTTCTCCTCCATCTATTCCCGTCCACTCATTTTTTCGTTCTGCCGGGCATGAGAACTTTTGCCGGCAAATCAATTCGTTGAGAGGAGGGGTCAGAAACGTCTGTGCTTGATGCTGTGGAAATGAGAAGAGCATGAACCTTGCAGTTGTCGTTCCGAGTGGCTTTTTTCCCCCTGGGCGCTTGCGTGAGAGCAAGCAAAAGCAAAAGCAAGTATCCTTTCAGCTTGTCAGAGCGCGCCCATCTTTAAGCCGACATGTGCTTTGCTTTTGTGTGAGTGAGTGAATCAGCGCGGAGATTAGGAGCGCAGTGTGCCTGACAAGAGCAGGATGCTACCATTGATGTCTTACATGGAGTGAGAAGCTTACTCTGCGGGCCAAAAGTTGTTTCCATGGGCTCACAACTACCCGGTTTCTGGTGCCATTGCTGGTGGTGGTATTAGGTAGACTCTACTTCAGACCATTGAGCTTGATTCACATACACTTGGTACTACATCAGCGCGAGAATCACATGTGGGAGCACAAATGCAAGCCTCTCGGTCTGATCATGCGGAATAACAATAACAAGACACACACTCCTCCGGCTTTATCTCGTCGGTGGCTGAATGAACTGATCAACCAAAATCAAGTCTAGTATGGATGGATTTCCCCCCACAAATTATTAGTTCCTGGATCGGCAGTCATCCGATCGGCCCAAAATCTTGGTCCTCAATCCAACCTCGTCCGTCTCTTTTTGATTCCTGAGTTGTTTTCGCCGACTTCAAGTTCTCGCTCAGGCGTCCAATGGGAGACATTTTCAAGCCCCTCGTATTCCTCGTTTGAAATTACAGCACGCAAGAGCGCGGCTGGAGAGGGAATTGGGTGGTGTGCGAGACAAGAGACACCGCGACAGGGGACTGCCGGAGCACCAAAGGCGGGCGAATTCCGTTGATCGGTTGTTTGCCTTGTTTCCTCCCCCTTCATCTTGCGAGCGTCTGTACGAGTACAGTACTCGTTCTATTTTCAGCCGCTCGCAACGCACCGCATCCTGCTGCACTAGCCCTGCGGCAAAAGACGGAAATGGAAGCGCCTCTGGTGAGAGCCCGGTCTGGGCTCCGAGCAGCGGCTTGGTCTTCGAGCAGGCTCTCGGCCTCGACAGCGCCGGCCCTGGTATCGCCGTCACCAACACCAACAACACCATCATCACCCTCACGACATGCAATCTGCCGCTCCTCGACGGCCACGAGACCGGCCGCAAGTGCCACGGCTCGCAGCTTCTCTGCACTCAACCGGCCTCCGCCCAAGTATCCCGGCCATGTGCCCTTGACCAGGATCGAGCAAGCAGGCATGGCGCTCGGATCTGGCATCATGTCGCTGCTGAATCCCTATCGTGCTGGTACGCCTTGACTTTCGATACGATATTCTTCACTTTGTTTCTTCTTGGCCCCTCATCTTTCCCTTGCGGGTGCTACGCTAAGCCGATAGTATACGCTGTTACGCTGTTCCCTCACCTCTCTTTCTTTTTCTCCCCTCCCCTGCTGGTTTCCTAGCCCCCCCTAGCCTTTGCCTTTCTGTTCTTGCTTTTCAGCTATCCTGCATGGCCTTGGGGTTAGAAAAAGCAAACAATGCCGGGTCCGCTTTTGCAGGATTTGTATGACGGCTGAGACGACCCCCTTGCTTCCCCCTCGAGTTGAAGAGAAAGAAGGCGAGAGAGTCGGATGATGAGCAAGAAGAGAAAGCGAGGATAGACGAGATATGGAGAGATGGGTAGAGACATAGAATATGACATGACACATGACAGATAACATGGCACACGCACACACACACGTTCAAATAACAAGATTCTGACAAAATCGCAGATCTCATAGCCACCCTGGGCGAGGCCACGGCGACCCCCTACTTCATCTACCGCCTCCGCGACGCCATGTTGGCCCATCCCACAGGCCGTCGAATCCTTCGCCTGCGTCCGCGAATCAGCTCCAAGACGCTGAGCATCCCGGCCCTGCGCGCCTTGCCGGAGAACTCCGTCGGCCGCGCCTACGTCTCCTGGCTGGACCGCGAGGGCGTGTCCCCAGACACTCGGTCGCCGGTGCGGTACATTGATGACGAGGAGTGTGCCTATGTGATGCAGCGGTACCGCGAGTGCCACGACTTTTATCACGCGCTGACGGGCCTGCCCACCGTGCGTGAGGGCGAGGTTGCGCTCAAGGCCTTTGAGTTTGCCAACACGCTGATTCCCATGACGGGGCTGAGCATGCTAGCCGTGGCGACGCTCAAGCCGGCCGAGAGGCGCCGCTTCTTCAGCGTGTACATGCCGTGGGCAGTCAAGAACGGCGTGCGTAGCAAGGAGATTATCAACGTCTTCTGGGAGGAGGAGCTAGAGCGGGATGTTGATGACCTGAGACGGGAGCTGGGCATTGAGCAGCCGCCGGACCTGCGAGAGATTCGCAAGCGGGAGAGGGAGGAGAAGAAGCGGCTCAAGGAGATGCGGGCCAACGGGTTTTGACGAGTGTGGTGTGTATGATATACCATGGTGGTTGTGTCTCAATTGAGGGCTGTTTTCTCTTCTCTCTTTCTCTGGGGGGTTTTTTCTTTCTGGTTTTGATGACTTTGAAGACTCTCGAGGTCATCTTGACATGTAGCCCTCATGAGCTGTGTACTATTTCCCCCCCTTCTTTCTTTTTTTCAATGATCTTTTTTTTTTTGTCTCTCCCCTTATCCCATGCACGTTGCCTTATCCCATGCACGTTCAACAGACTTTGTACCTTTTGTAAGATTAAGCAACCAAAAAACTAGGAGATGAATAGGTACGCGTAGGTAGTCAATACCATATTGAAGAAAATAGAGGGGGAAAAAAAAGAAGAAAACCCCCCAATTCAGTGCCCGCTCACAAATCCAACAAGTCATCATCATCGTCGTCCCAGCCCTTTCGCCTGCTCACAACAATCTTCTCCTGTTCCTGGTTGTCTGCCACGGCCGTCAGCAGGTCCTTGAGCTGCGCCTCCGTCACCTTTTGCCGCAGCTGGCCCGTCTGCGCCAGCGTGAGGAGCCGGTTCTCGATGTCGATTGCGCGCTGCTCCTTGACGAGTCGGATGCGGCCGAGACGGTCAGCGGCTTCGGGGTGGAGGATCTGGTTGAGCATCTGCTGCCGAGCTTCGTCTGCTTGTCTAGAGTGTGGCCTGTTTAGCTGTGTTTTTGGTCTTTTCCAGTCTAGTGACTCACTGTCTCTGTCTCTCTCCGTCCTGGCCTGAAGCTCCGCCATTGCGAGAGCCTCCACCACCGCCTCCCTGCGCCTTGAGCTGCTCAAGACGAGCTTTCCGGATCTGCAGACTGTTGTATGAGAGCTTATACTTGTATGTACGAGTACGATATCAAAGGGAGATAATCAAGGGAGGAATATCAAACAGACTGACCTGTTCCAGCTCTGATTCGTCCATGTCGAAAAGCTGCCCTTTTGTCTTGTATGGATTCAAAAGTTTACACAGTCGTCATCGTGCTGCGGGGCCTTTTTTCGGCAGGCATAGCTTTGGTAATAATTTCAAGGTTATTCAGCGGCTTTTTGGAGGGGTAGCTCTACAACACGTGATCCGTATACTGGGCAAATGTACCTATTGTAGTGGCATGCTATAGCAGCTATAACAGCTATAATATAGGTAGCTGTGGGACGAGTTTGGAAGGTGGGAATAGCTGCAGGGAACATTTGAGATATCACACAATCAACAAATCAACAACACACGGTGGGGGAGCGGCAATACGAATCACGGTAGGAGGTGGTATTCAGGTATTCATCTGTGCTGCATGTAGTATTGATTGCTACTGTGGCTACGGCAGATGACGCCACTTGACAAATTTATCATCGAACCATAGAGCCTCGGTCAATGAATCTGTAAGTGGAGGTAAAGGACAAAAGAAGAGCATTGCTTCATCTCGACTAATACGAATCGTCAAAGTCATGCATACCCAAAAAAAGATGTTAAATGCTAAAATATTAATGAGAAGAAGAAGAGGTAGAGAAGAAAAGAAGGAGAAGAGAACCCCAAGATTAACATCCGCTGCCAAATGATATCAATGCCATGCTATCCCATCCCATCCCATCCCATCCCATCCCATCCCATCCCATCCTAATGATAACCCAGTCCCATGCCAATCCCAATCCCAATCCCAATCCCAATCCCAATCCCAATCCTAATTCATAAAGCCCGTAACATGAATCAAAAATTATCATCCCTCATGAATCAATCCAAAACACACTCATACCATCATCCCTTGACGGCGTACACAGGCTGGATCTTGAAGCTTCCCGTCTGTCTCGCCACAAGCCTTCCACGGATCTCTCTAGCGACTTCTTCCATTCTTCTATATAGCGCCGTATTGCCCAAGCCGGCACTGCCTTGCCACTGGAAGCGACGATTCGCGCCATTCCAGACCAGCGTGTTTTCTTCCGCATCCTCGACTACCCACTGTTGGTTCTGCATACGGGCCTTGGCCTGCTTGCGGTCTCCCTTCCTCAGCAGCATCTCAATCTTGGGGTCTATTCTCAAGTCCAAGACGACGAACAGGACCTCTAGATGAGGGAACCAGTGGAACACTTCAGCCAACGAAGAGCAATCCGTCCCAACCGTCGGGTGAGGAATGGCAATGCGTGTGAGATCCGCGTCGCTCTTGACAGTGAGACTGGAGAGATCTGGCTGCGCGAGCCGGTCAAAGGGCTCGAGACAAAAGTCATCCCACTGATTTTGGGTGATGAAGAGGGCATCGCGCCTCGGGTCAAACCGCTCCTCAAAGACGTGGCAGTTTCTGCCCTTGTCGAAGCGCATCTCGACGCCTCGCTTGCGCATCCAAGACAAGGCAACGCTGCGTGCTTCGCGATTGACAAACGCCATGGGAAGCTCAACTTGCACAGGGTCCAACATCTCATGGCGGAAATCATAGTCGATTGTATCCTCTTCCATGACAAGCATTTGATCGAGTATCAGATCGACCTCTGATTTTGGTAGGCTTCGGAGACCCCAGCATCCTTTCTTGTAGCTGTGTAACGTGATGCCGTCCAGATCCGGCAAGCTCTCGTGCCAGATCTTTAGGCGCAGCTCTGGGGGGAATCTGGAGAAGAGGGGAAATGTGGAAAGCGGTTTGAAAGAAGACATGATGATCAATGATTTCCAGATTTCTGTGATCGTGTATGAGTTTCTTTCTTTTTTTATTTTCTTTCTTCTTTTTCCTCTTTTTTAGAGTTATGCCGTGTATATGCAGACGAACTCTAAATCAAGCGTATAAGTGTGTAAGTGAGCTCTGCTTACACGCACCGAAGGAAGAACTGGTGGGGAAATACAGGTAGCTTTACAACGGAACCAAGTGATGTAAAAGTAAAGAAAAGAAAGAAAGAGAAGAAGAAATGGGAGGAGAAATTCTCGTGAAGCCGAATATAAAAAAAAAGAAAGGAGAGCTCAAGGGATTAAATGATGGGGTAAATTAGAGACACGGGACTGGCGTTGAGCACCTCGGCGAACTAACTCCAACCTATGATATCGTAGGCCTCTATGGAGTTGGTTTGCCAACCCCGCTTGGTCCATCCATGGTCGAGATGGGTTGGGTTGGTTTCCCCCGGTCTTTCAGCTGCCCATCGTGACGTATCGAGCTAGTATTTGCGTTGAAGCCGGCTGCATCGGACAGGACTCTGAGTCCGAAGGGGGCGAGAGTTGCAGTGTTGCAGTGTACGCGGGTATGGCTTCATAAGGTAGCATTGCAGCCTTGCTAAGGCATGTTAAAAAGTCTGTTGCGCAGGCCTTTAAACTTGGGTAGGATCGAAAATGTGCCGGCACGGCTCAGGCCGAAAAGACGATTCGCAACTGCACGCCAAGGACTTTCGAATATAGTGCCGTAAATCGCCGACCGCGAAACGGGCGCGTCAAGGCAAGGGGGAAATTGCCTGCCCTCGGACGCGAGATAGTACACCACGTTTCCTTCACCGATTCGCTGGCGCCGTATCTTTCGTAATTCGGTCCTGTATGAATTATACTAGTATTGTTCAAGGTGCAGGTGCAGGTGCAGGTGCATGTACGAAGTATACGGTATGTTCATTGATATCTTGTATTTCATTCGTGTACGTCGTGCCGTGCCTTTGCAGTACAAGCATCCGACGATACAGAACGCCTGTCTTCCCCCCCACGCCGTTGCTAATGCTTCAAGTCCAAATACAAAAAGAGACATAGAAAAAAGTAAGTATACAAAAGTGGATTCACTCCATGTTCCGTCCAGGCTAGTAAATGTAATTTACACGAGCTTGCCGCGGCTTGAAGCGGGCAAGGTTCGATATCGAAACGACATGTGGCTGGGCACTGACGTCTCCTCGACGGGCACGTACGAATTGAGCTTCTCAATGGCCAGCGAGTGCTTAGCCTTGATCATGTCCCTCATCATGATGTTGGTGGGCAGCTGGATGCCCAGCTCATGGCCGCGCCGTATGAAGAAGCCGTTGAGGTAGTCGACGTCTGTGGGCAGGCCCTTTTGGATCTGCCGATCCAGCTCGACCGATGATACGCTCCGCCTCGCCATGATGCGGCTGTAGATGAGCTGCTTGATCCGATTGCCGCGGATGAAGTCGCGTATCGCGGCGGAGCCCTCCAATTCGGGCATGGCATCCACCACCGAGACAATCTCGGTCAGCAGCCGGTGCATCATCCGCTGGGCGGCAGGATTTCGCAAGAGTCCGGCATACGGTATCTCTAATAGGACGCACACGGGCTCCACAACGGAATCCAGAATGACCGACGGGAGCTTGAAATGGAGCCACTTGTCAAACGGCGTGAGGGACGAATTGAGGTCCTTGACGCCCTGCAGGGCCTTGACAAAGTTCATCCTCGTCTCCGTCTTTTCCACCTCGCGGCCGAAATCACCAAATGTCAGCTGCGTCTTTCCGAACCGCAGTTCCTTGACCGAATCCTGGCCCCGGTTAAAAGCCAACCGATGGCTCATATGGCCAAGGAGGAAGCTGGGGCTCGATTCGGTCCCACGAAAAATCCGCTGCCTCACTTCTTCCAGCACACCCAGCCCATCTGTCATCAGACACACCGTCGTGTCCTTGTCGATGCGGTGCTTGACAGATTGTAATGCTTCAACTGCGTCGTGTCCCGCGCCAGCTACGAGCAGCTGGTCGATGTGTGAATTGTCATCTCTCGTGATGGCTTTGGGAGTTACAGACACGTGCTCAAGCTTCATCTTGCGATGGTCACCGTGACGGGACTTGTAGACGTTGCGGTACTTTGACGAGAAAGAAGGTGATGCCGACAGCGATGGTGAGCTCCTCTTCCACCCCAGCATCTCAACAGAGTCGTAGACACCGGACAGGGCATGGGCTATGAATCTTGATCTCTCGTCATCTCCAAGGATGTGTATCTTGTGTACTGAAGGCGATTTGGCGGCCTCGGGAGGGAGCAGCACCGAGGGCACGGAGAATCTCGGCGTAGAGGAAGAGGACGGTTTGGCGGTTGCAGAGTCGGGTCCGAGGGCTTTGGACCACGGCCTAGGTACGGAGAATCGGGAGCTCGCTTCAGTAGACGAGGAGCCGTGTGATGATTTAGAAGAGCTGTTGCCGCTGTCAGAGGTCGATGCCACCGTGCCATAGCACCGGCCTCGGCAGATGCTATCGCCAGTCCATGTTGAGGGCCTCTGACATATCCGTGCGGATAGCCGCGGTCGAACTGAGCTCGCCACCGTGAAGACTGCCGAGAACCGTCGGCGAGCTGCAGCTGAAACTGGGGATTGCGAGTATGTCGAAGGGTTGGAAGTCGGCGCCTCGATCTGTCCCCGTATGTGGGTGGACTATTTCGCTCGTGCTCGTGCTATGGCCTCGGGTTTCGACAAAGTGGTGCTCGTGAAGAGGTGATTCAAGCAAAGGGTCGGCAGTTTGGCGATCTGCAGTGAATTTCTCTATGGGTGGGCAATGAATGTGGTTGTTGAACGAGCAATTCGTATCCTTGGGCGATATAAGGGGGGAAGAATTGCAGGAGCGTAGATAATGAGCTTTGGCCGGTGTCCGTTCCAATTGTCCATATGTTGTATCCGGTTCTTTTTTTCTCGCTGAAGATCCACTGCGGGATGGTGGCCCGATAGATAAATGTGCCCCGATAAGCAACTAATTTTCCGATAACGTAAGGCACCAGGGACTTTTCAACCTTTTTCGACTCTTATCATACTGTCGATGAAAAAGTGAAAGGAAAGCTGCATCGAGCATTACGTTGTCGCAAACCCTCGTTTTCTTTCTTTCTTTACCTGCGACTCAACTGCGACCATGGCGGACATACCAACTATTATGCCAGACGTGAAGAAGCTGGGCTCCCAGCTGGATAAACTGGAGGATGCGCTTGAGCCTTTGCTGGGAAACATCAGTGAGATGGCCTCACAGCTTCCCCTGCTAGATCGCGCCAAACTATTTTCTCTGACGGCATATGCCATCGAATCTTTGCTTTTCTGTAAGATCCTACTTTTGCTACATCATTTGGCGGTTCGCATGGGCTAATTCGCATCGCAGCATCCATCAAGGTTCAAGGGGGCGACGCGCAGAATCACGCAGTGTACGCTGAGCTTAAGCGGATTCAGCAGTACTTTGCAAAGATTAAGGCGGCGGAGGAGCCCGAAACGAAGAGGACGCTCACCGTCAACCAGGAGGCAGCCGCGCGCATTCTCAAGGCCGATCTGGTACGCATCACTTGGTGGAGATGTCCATCTCCTCATCATTTCCCCCCTATTCATTGAGGTGCTAATTGTGATGCTACAGAGCGACAACAAGACGCTGAGCGCGAAGCTGGCTGAAAAAATTGCTGAGGAACGCGCCAAGGCCCTTCTCAAAGCCGCAGAAAGCAAGAAGCGCAGCGCGGAAGACGCTGCTCAGCCTGCCAACTCAGAGGTTAACGAGTCACCAAGCCAGAATAAGAAGGCGAAGACAAAGGGCAAGGGCAAGAACAAGAGCCGAAAATGAGATCTCTAGGGACGACTTGTGGTATCAACTTTCTTTTCAAGAGTTTTTAGCGTGTGCTTGACGGCTAGTGGCGAACACTTGCGCATAAGGGCGTTTACGGGAATTGGTTTTCTTTATGGTTTCTGCTTATTTAGAAGCAGCATTTGATCAAGGATTCAGGTTGGGAAAAGGCTTTGGGATAAGAATGTATTTGGTGGCAAGAAGTGGATGGCAATTATTAAGATGGCATCTGCGAGCATCATGCGCGAGGGCCTGTATAATATGGTTTTATATCAAGAGGTGGACTAAAATATTCTTTACATGGATATACAATGAATCGGATATGAATCACCAAGATCAACCATTAATAGAATCTCGTCTATAAAACACAGCAATCGTTCCAGACTGGTCAAAGGCGTAGAATGTTCTCGCCATGATTTCTGCTGGACCGGCTTTAGCCTTCAATCCATCTAACGAGGCACTAGCAGTTTTCTAGCTGCACGAGCAGAAACTCGGCCCCTCCCATTGGCCGCGCATAAAACCTTCCAGCCTACCCTCCGCCAGCATCACCAATTCCGACTTGACCATTTGTCAAAACCTCGCTGTTTTTCTACCGATCTATTTTCCTCACCACAACCTAAAAACAACCGCAGAAATGCCTCGTCAACGCTCCGTCGGCCGCGCCCCTTCGCGCCCTACCGCCTCTGCTCCCGCCCCTCAGCAGCACCGCCCTGCCACCACCATGGCCGCTCCTCCTCAGCAGCACGCTCCCCAGGGCATGATGCCTCCCCAGCAGGTTTCTCAGGGCCCTGGACTGTTTGGCCAGATGGCCAGCACTGCTGCGTACGTTTTCACTCCCTAAATAATACTCCTTTTGCTTGGATTTCGAGTGTTGCGCAATGCCAAAATGTACTCGGCGCCTGGTACCGGAGTTTGCGCACTTCCCCATCTCCGGGACCTCCAATTGCCTCGGCTACTCACAAACCACAACACCAAACCACTCGTTAAACAGCACACAAGCTAACTCTCTGGATTCCCTTCATATAGTGGTGTCGCCATCGGCTCCTCCGTCGGCCACGCAATCGGCGGCCTCTTCAGCGGCGGCTCCTCCGAGCCCGCCGCTCCCGTCCAGGCCCAGGCCGCTCCCCAACAGAACCAGCAGTACAACAACTGCGCCGGCGCCGCTCAGAACTTCACAAAGTGCCTCGACGAGAACGGCGGCAACATGCAGATCTGCAACTGGTACCTTGAGCAGCTCAAGGCTTGCCAGGCCGCCGCTAGCCAGTACTAAGCGAAGAGAGGGATGCAAGATAATTATACGATAGATCCTGCATAGGAGAGATGCGGTAGAGAAGGTCATCGGATCAAGGGCATGTAAATCTACATGTCTATTGAGACGAGCACGCATGTATATATACATATCCAGAGGACGAACTTGGGAACGGTACGCATACATGGGATGGTATACGTTCGCATAGGCATACATGCATACAGAACACTCTCCGTAATGGGCGCAGCGCTTGAGTAACGAGTGAGATGCCAATGGCTTGGGCAGAGGAACATCATGTTGCAGATGCGAAACAGAGGCGCATAAGAAGGACTCGCTGGGTTTATTAAAGGAAAATCCCTATAGATGGGTGCACTCTGCTCTTGAATCCTGTACTTGTACAAATAAACAACTGAAAGAAATGAAAGAAAAGAAGAATCAAACAAAAACCCCTCCAAGATAAGAATAGAAAGTGAAAAAGTAAAAAGTAAGACGCTGTGAGGCGGACAAAATCCAATGCTGTTGAACTATTATACACTGCTTCTGCTTTCATGTTTCGTCGTCGTCTGGCCGGGGCTCAAAATTCAGCTATATAACATGAGTGGTTAGCCTACAGTTGACATTTGATCAAGGTATAAAAAGTCACATACCGAATTGCCATTGTAAAGTTGGTGATCGCGCTGTAAGTTCTGTAGACCTCTGACTCGGCGATTTCTCTCCTCGGAAGCCGTTCTCGCCGCCGCATCCGACGATCCCCTTTCTCTCGTGGCTTCTCTCTGTCCGCCGCCCAGGCCAATCAAGCTGAGGAGCCATGTGAAGAAGCCCAGAATCATGGCGATGAACCTGGAAAAGAAGGATTTCTGCTGCTGCTCCGCCGCGCTGTAAGCCGAGGAGTACTTTTGGACGGGAATGAGGACTAATGTTGACGATGGGACCAAACCCAGCTCGCCGAGGGCCTTGTTTTCCTCCGTTGCGTCAATGTTCTTGTTGGGCAGCGGCGTCAGAACCTGCTTAAATGTGTAAGGAGCATTGCCCTCCCTGTTCTCGTCGACCCAACGCCTGACTTCCTTTAGGGGAGATGCCGTCTTGAACCGCGAGCGGATGGTTGAGCCATCAAAGAGCCGGACTTGTATGGATGCCATTTCAGACACCCTGGTCGTCGAGGGCATTTTGCTCAGTTTCGCGCTGGCTGAGGAAGCATCGTCCGCCTTTTGGCTTTCAATCTTCTGCTGCTCCTTTGCCGAGGCCCGCATCCGCCTCTCCTCTTTGTCATCCTCTATCCGCTTCAAGATTCTTCGGCGCTCCTCTTGTTCCGCCAATCGCTTCTTCTTCAGCTCTTCAGCCTGCTGATAGACTTTGGCGCCATCTGTATTCGCCCCTGCTTGCGCCTCGGCTTTGGCCTTTTCCTGGGCCTTGGCCCGCTCCTCCTTGGCCTTTCGCTCGGCCTCTTCTTTTTGCGCCTTGAGCTTGGCCGCCCTTTCGGCGAGGATCCTGTTAACGATCTCGGATTGTGCGGCGGCTTGTACGCTCGCGGGCGGTGCATGTGTCTGCGATTGTGATTGGGTTTGGGCCTGGGACGGCGGTGGTGGAGATGTCGACGGAGCGGGAGCGAGAACGGAAGCGTGTGCGGCAGCGGGGACAGGGGCAGCCGGCCTTGTCGGTGAAGTCGCCGGTGATGAGGCTGGTGATGGTAACGACGACGGCGATGCGGCTGCGGCTGAAACCACTGGCGGAGCGGCATTGAAGGCGACAAGGATCCGACGAAGGAAGTCCTCCTTGCTGGTGCCGGCGGAAATGTACTCCTTCAGCTCGCCGTGCTTCATGATGACAACAGTCGGCGTCTTGGGGAGCGGGAAGATTTGCGACAGGTATCCGGCCTCTTCCGAGTCTGCGATAAGCCGCAGAGCGACTGCTTGTGTCTCTATCAGCTTCAAGAGCTGCGTCCAAGCTGTTAGTATGTATGTTACATCGTGCATTGTGTCGTATACCGCAATGTCGGATAGAGTGCGGGCGGCCTTACAGAGCTGTCTTGTAGATATTCATTTTCCCATGTTTGGCTCTCGTCGTTTTCATCTAATTAGGCGTCAGACAAGACAAGGAGCACAGATGGCTGAACAGCGAAGTTCAATCACGCACTCGTCACGAAGCAAAGCACCAGCTTCTGCTGGCCCACCGCCGTGGAAATGCCCTCTTGCAGGCTCCCCTGGTAAAACATGGCTTTTTCCTTGTTATATTTTCCCTCTTTTCCGTATTATCGTGCAAATTTCGTATCTCGATGGGATTATGTTGAAAATTCGGGTATTATATCTTTTGTAGGAGGCGAAACGGCGGTTCGGCGTTGGGAGGATGGTGATGAGCTCAACCAGTTGCCGGGACGGAGGAGGAGGGGAATCGCAGCCCGGGCTGCCGAGAATCGATAGTAGTAATACAGGGACAGGGATTCACATTTACTTTTGTCACGCGCGTCTCTTTGTGATGCAGCACAAAATCGCAATGGCGGGAACAACAGCAACAATCCCCAGAGTACAGAATAGAACAGAATCAGAATAGGTGGATTTGTTGGGGCCTTTGCCGCTGTCTGGACAACGTTGACATTTGAAATGCGCGGAAACCGATGACGAAAGGCCAGCTTTGATGGGCGTCAACCAAAGAAAGGACCCGCGAAGATCCACCGGCGACGGCCTGCAAAAGGTTCCGCCGCAGCCCATCCGCTTTGGGACAGGCGGTGGAGGCTCTGCTGCTTGGGGCAGGCGGTGGCTCTTTGGCTCTCTTTTACAAGGGACCAGCGCTCAATTGCTGGCGGTTTTTGTTGGGAGGGGACCTGCACTAGTTTGCGATGCTAATTTACGACTACGAGTAAGCTGTCAGTTCCATTGGAGTTGAAGATAGTCTTCGTTGGCCTGTAAAAATAGCAAGATATGGACTTGAGAGAGGTCACCGTTTGATGGTTGGTCGATGTGGCATCATTCCAGCGTCGTCCCAGTCGGATTCCAGAAGCTAGCATTGTACCATGTAAAAATCAAAAGCTTCAAGCATGTTGACGATGTTTCCTCATTGTTAATTGAGCGAACAAAGCAACAAAGAATTGGATGCTACACAATGAATCAGATTCACAATTTACTTGAAAATTTGTCCAATGAAAGTCAAAGAGCATCCCATGGCCCAAGCAAGGGCAATTGCCATGTGCATACACAAAGAGCTCCGAGATGTCAAACCTGGATCATGACTGGACTTACAGCGCCTCTACACCCCACTAAACAACCCCTTCTAGGCAGGCGGTCAACTCTCCAACGCCCATCAATGCCATCATACTATCAAATCTCCAAATCCAAACCTCAAACACCAATATCTCGACTCGTACCCAGCAGGTCAAGCACACAGTCCCATCAGCGTTGATGAACTGCACACACCACCTGCTTCGCAGCCTACGGGCGACCCGCGGCAGCATCGCCACCAGATCCGCTCCCCAATGCGCCCGGACAGCGGCAGCAGCTCGCATCTTCCCGCCCCGAGCCGTCCACAGCAGACGCATCTCCTCGACCGTCTCCCGATCCAACAAGCAGCCAGCTGCGGATGATCCGAATTTTGTATCTATTGTTGATCTGCAGCCGCAGACAGTTCGCGCGGGCAAGCGACATGGCCCGGGCATCCTCCTCCTCGGTTCGTCTATCCTTCTTCAAGTATACAAACATACATATATCTTGCGTATAAGTGTATACACGCAATTCGACAACCTCTACTAACACATTTCGTTTCAACCAAAACAGCTCTCATCCCCATAACTGCCTTCTTCCTGGGCACATGGCAAGTCCAGCGTCTCGACTGGAAAACAAGACTCATCGCAAAATTCGAAGACCGTCTCATCCGCGAGCCCCTCCCGTTGCCGCCTCACATCGACCCCTCCGTCGTCGGCGAGTTCGACTACCGCCGAGTCCTCGCCACGGGCCGCTTCCGCCACGACCAGGAGATGCTCGTCGGTCCCCGCATGCGCGACGGCCAGGACGGCTTCATGGTCATCACGCCGCTAGAGCGCAAGGACGGCTCCACGATCCTCGTCAACCGCGGCTGGATCAGCAAGAAGCACCGCAGCCAGAGGACGAGGCCCGACAGCTTAGTTCAGAGCACCGTCACGGTCGAGGGCTTGCTGCGCGAGCCGTGGAAGAAGAACATGTTTACGCCCGAGAACAGGCCCGACAAGGGCGAGTTTTACTTTCCCGACGTCCACCAGATGGCTGCTCTGACTGGCAGTCAACCGGTATGGATAGAAGCTACTATGGGTGAGTGAATTGCCTCTTTGTCTTTCGTCTCAAATTGTCTCTATCTAGGTGAAGCTACAAAGGCGACACCAATCCCAAAAAATTCCGCAAGATAGCAAAGTCCAGATGTCCCACCAAGAGTCCCCAAAAAAAAATATCCGAAGCTTTCCCAAGCTTCCCACATGTATCCCTTTTGTCAAAGAGACTCGTATCCCGTTTATCCCATATCAATATCAATATCCCTATCCCTTGAACAATCCATCGCTAAACAATACAATTCCAATGTTTGCAGAACCCGAGTATATGCGCATGGTAGACTATGAAGCTCGCGGAATCCCCTTTGGACGACCCGCAGAGGTCAACCTGAGGAACAACCACGCTCAGTACATCTTTACATGGTAAGCGAAAGCATCAACACTCCTCAGCCTGTCTATTTGCAAAAAAGACAAGAAACAAAACAACGCCAGTCATGGCTTGCAGTCAAATCAGTCTCCATCAAACCGTCTAACTCGTCGACTCTGCAGGTACGGTCTGAGCATTGCCACGTCAATCATGCTTTACATGGTGCTCAAGAAACCGCCGTCCAATATTGCTCGCCGGGTTCGGGCCGGCGGTATGTAAGGGAAAGAGTGGCGGCAACAATCAAAGTAAACATATAATGTAAAAGGAGAGTGGAGGGAGGAGGAGGAGGAAAAAAGCAGCGAAAAGAAACGGAAAAGAAGATGAACAGCATGGCCAAAGATGATTACGTACAAATGGCTATGCACGTTTCAAAGAAACCGCTATTGCTCTTCGTCTTCTTCTTCCTCTTCTTCCTCTTCGTCCTCATCCTCTGGAAAGACCAGCTCCTCTTCCTCATCGTCATCATCTTCGTCATACTCTTCTTCCTCTCTCTTCCGCTTCGCGCCGCCCTCTCCATGGGGCACGTACGCGGCATGGGTGGCATGGATAGCATACATGCCAGGATGGGCTACTGGAATAGCACACCTCAGCATCTGCTGGAGCTCACGCGGAAGGTGGCGGTTGGCCAGGTTGAAGAGAGAGAGTCCTGGGTTAAGAAGGCGTTGTCTATTGTGTACAATATAATATAAGCATGGGTAAAAAGGGGGGTTGAAAATAGATGTAAGAATAAACAGAGTGAAAAGGAGGAAATAGGAGAAAGAGACAAACAAACTCACCTATTCATCAAGGTAATGACATCGCGCTCTTCAATGGTTCTTCGACCAGCGTGATTGGCGTAGGCACCTAGATCGTCGCCGAGTTGCTGGAAATACCAATCCGAAGCCTGTGTCAAGGCGCCAAGGGTGTCGGCCGGGATTCTCTGGTTGATCAACCCTGTCGTCTGTATGGCTGCCTGGGTAACTTGCCTAACAAAGGCGGGCGGGAGCTGCGGATACTCAATGTTGTGCTTGGAGATCCTGGTCTTGGAGGTCTTGGAGGTCTTGGCTTTCTTTTTCTTGGGCCGACCTTGGGGGTATCCGATGATGTCGTCATTGGGCCTCTCAGGCTCTTGCCCAAACGTCTCGTAGTCAATCTTGGTGATGGCCTCCATTTCAGCGTCTCCCAGGCTGGACACAGACGCAAAGTCGCCATAATCGGGAAACTCGTCGTCTGCTTGCTGCACTGCCGTCATGTCCGCTTCCGCCGATGCTTCTGCTGACGCTTCTGCCGACTCCTCTGCCGACGCTGATGCCTCGAGTTCCGTCTCGGCTTCTGCCTCGATTTCTGCCTGTCTCTTTTCGTTCATGAGCTCAGTGTCATCCTCAACGGGGTTGGGAGCATTGAGGACAGTTTGGATGTCATCAACAACGGGAGACCTCATGTAGAAGGTGGTTTGATCATTGTCACTCAGGCCAGACGGCATGTCAAGGCTAAAGTCGCTTTCACGACGGTCACCAGGAGGTCGTCTTACAAGTCATGTTAGCATGTCATTCTATCAAACAAGATTCATTGGGCTAGAAGACAAATGGCAAGCACTTACCGTAAATCTGCAATCTCAGGATCTAGAGGAGCCGGAGGAGCAATCTCAATTGATCTACCAAAGGGATCCGACCCCATATGCTCCCCGTAAATATCATCCCACATGATGTCGTCGTTAGACCCCGGAAAGAAGCCAAAGCTGCGCCTTGGGGGGCCCTCGCTGGTGGCTCGACGAGGCAGCTCAACAGATTGAACAGTCACGTTTCCGTCATCGAGTATGGACGACTGTGGAGGCTGCAAGTCGTCCGAGGAGCCCTCATCAAGGGGCAGAGACAGGCGAGGCCTATCAATTGGCAGCTCGTCGTCGTCGTCATCAGCTCGTCGAGATGCCCGCCTACGACTGCCGCTGGACCCCCCATTGCCGCTGCCATTAGGAGAGGGCTTGTCCGGGGAGGATGAGGAGGCAATCACATGGCTGGTTGGAGCTAGGGCGCGGCCAAGATGGCGCAGGATGGACATGGGCGTCTCTCTCTGCTCTCTGAAGCTCTGGCGACGAGTGCGGCCTGGGGTGAACATGGCAATGCGACGCTGGTCAAGTGCTCGACGAGCAGCCACGGCATGGGGAGTTGGGGCAGCCGGCGTGTTAATGGCCGAGTGAGGATAGTGAGGGTTCTGAAAGAAGCGGTTCGAGGGCGTGTGAATGGACAGACGAGTGGTTGAGGGTTCAACGCTCCTTGTACGACGACGAGGCGTGTGAATGGGCACATCGTCGTTGCTTCTGCCCAGGTCCAACATCTCGAGATCCATGGTAGCAATGCTTGAGGGGGGAGAGGGTGAAGGGATAGGAGAGGGATAGGGCGAGGGCTCTGAATCTTCAGGCGAGAGTTCGCGCGCGGGGTCGTCCGGTGGTCTGAACCTATCTTGAAAGTCGAGAAACTGACGGCGATAGTAGTTGAAAGTAGGACCTTCAGGATGAAAGTCGAAGAAGTAATGGTCAGGTTCAAATTCCAGATCCAGCGACATATAGCGGCTGTAGGAGATGTGATTTTCAAACAAGGGCCAAGAATCAAATGGAACGAATCCTGCCTCTGCAACAATACCTTTTTGGGGTTGTTATTGTATAGAGACAAGATACAGACCGAATCGCAGATGCGCGGTTGGCTGGTGATTTGTTGATGTAAATGCGACGGGATTGCGGGATTGGCCTATTTTATAGACGAATCCTTTTCTTTCTTTCTTTCTTTTTCAAATGCCTGATGAGAATGGGTTGGAAGACAGGTTGAATAATCAACTAGGGGTATGGACACACAATGCAATGCAGACAAGCAGGCTGGACAGGGACGCTCTGAGAGGCAACAAAACTGGCGATGGCGAGTGAGCGTAAGAGAGGATTGGATTCCGGCTGTTGTTCAACGCCAGAATGCCGCCAGGGATTGGCCGCATGTACTCGTGCTTGTATGCCGTGCGGAGAAGCGCCGCTCACAGTGTCTTTGGCTTCATCTGGGCGTTGTGATTTGCACGTTTTCGAGGCAAGGCCAGACAGGTGGTGTAACTCGACCGGGGCGCGTCATGGGTCTGAGGATACAGACAGACAAGACAGACAGACGAGCAGAGATTGGACGCGGCAAAGTACACGATACATGGATAGCTGCAAGTGCTGACTAAGGCAGAAAGGGCCTTCCTTCCCTATCACATGTACTTGCACAGACAGCGCAGGAAGGTGAGCATAGTAGATTATTTTTTTTGTTTCACCGTATTAATTATTACATTATGATTATGATTATCTATCGTTTGTATTTTCCATTACTTGTGATTAATGCAGGTGGCTGTTTAGGGGACCAAAGCTGAAGGCTGGCCAACAGCTACCGGTGTGAAAAGAATCAAATCACCTTGCAGGAGCTTTTCTTAGTGGTTTAAGCTTTGCAGCTTCGGCCAATCAAACACCGCGGGGGAGAGCCGGACTGCCCCACCGCTGGCAAGAAATGGGTGTGCCAGCACTATCGCCTTGTACCTGGTACTCACATACTCTAAACACAACCACCAAAACAGGTCCATTGCCAACCTAAAGGCTACTATATTTGCAGAGTCTCTAAATCGCATCAAGTCTCTCGCTGACTCGAGATATAGAATTACTCTATCCATAAAAAGCTGCATCACGCAGTGCAACTAACCGCCCAGCACTGGCAACTAACTGCTGGAGGCTACTTACTATAGCCCATTTACTGGGACTGCAGTGTGACCGCGTCCAAACGCCACCACGACAGGCCCCTTGTTTTAAATAAAGAAACACCAGCCCGTCAAACGTGGACAACCCGAAATGCTGCATATGTTAGCACTGACTCGATGACAATCGCTGCATCAGCCGCGGGGGAAATATCATTCCAATCCGTCCGCCTGCAGCAAGGGCCGCTGCCGCTTCGCTTTGTTTCCTCCTCACGTTACAATTCTTGCTACTATTTCCAGCATCATTCACAACAACAAAATAATCCCCCCCTCCCTGACCCCCTCCCTCCTTTTCAATGCGCATGCTGTACACCCACCAAAGCAGCAGAGGGGCTAGGCGGAGGATTGACCGGTGAGAAACGTACATATGCAGGCGGCCAAACGATGGCGCAGAGCCTTGTCAGTGCTGAGCAAAACCCGGTCTATGGTCTGGTGTTGCTCTGTATCAGCTACAAGACATACTGGCACACACACATACTAAAACAGTGGTAGCGTTTACTTTGGTTCTCGTCTTAGTCGTCCGTGATAATTCCACGATGCTACCTTGGACCTCTGCAAACTTCATCATTTCTCACGTCCTGACTGGCCTACACGACGTACCAGCAATACCAATCGCATCGCATCTACCCCAGCGTGGGGTGCTCGCGTCGGCTAGTCCAAGCAAAAGAGGCGTGGAATCCCAAGCATATGACGCCGTCCTGCCGCGAAGAGGAGACAAAAGCAGGGCTCCCACGCGTGGCCAATATCAAAGCCCCCTCTTCTCTCGCATTCCTTTTCGCCTCCGTGACGCTTCCCGCGCTTCCCGTATCCATTCTGTTTGGCTCGGGGCCTGCAGGAGAGGCAAATGGGCTGCATGGTCGGCTGCATGAGAAAAGAGAAAGCTTGACTTCCCCGAGCAAATGAAAATGAACCCACCGGAAATCCACACCGGTCAAAGGCCTGCATATACATGTTACGAGTATCCAACTACGCGTAAGGGCCACCAACGAGGGTCAGGAAGTGTCCGCGAAGGGAGTCCGGCGCATAGAGCCGGTTCAGGAGTCATTGACTGCCGGCTCCGTGCCTTATCGGTCTCATGCTTGTGTTCGTTCCTGTAGCTATGCGAAGTTACTGCATGGCTGATTGGTACGAAGGAGATGCTACGAAAACTGAAAGCTGCGGAGAGAAAAAGCCGGAAGTAACAGTACCCCGTTCGTGTTATTATCCCCCCTGCCGTGACATGATGCAACGGTTACCAGCTTGTTTCTCGTATGATTTCTGCTGCCACGATTCGTGGTGACAGGAAAGACCAGCCCAGTGGTGTCACATCTTGTAGCACGTAGATGGATCGAGACAAGTATCTACCTAGGTACCTGGGAGCAGGTAACGCTACTAGGCAACAGTAGACCGCAATACATTGGCAGATATACACACCAGAAAACAGAACCGCAATGAGGATCTTGGCATCAACACATGAAACCATCATCTCACAAAAGCATTCAGACACAGTCAATACTCGTTGGTATTTAGGAATAATCTAGCAATCTCATATTAGAGCAGTCCACTGGGAGAATCAATCTTCTCCAGACGCTTCTCAAAAAATCGACAAGGCCAAAATATGATGCTCGTCGTCATCACAGGAGGAAAACCCAGCACTTGGTATCAGATCATCCTAGTGATGTCTCGAAAAGTGACTCATGGATCTCATTTTCCTTTCCCTGTCTCTTCTCGTTCGTTCATTTCTCCCGTCTTCTTCTCTCTTTCACGCGACCACTCGGATCGGCCAAAAAAAGTCTCGAGGCCCACTCGAATCGGGCTCTGTAGTTCTCTGCTACTAAGAGGCGCATAGTAGATAGTTATCCTCTCAAACTGCAGTGCCCAGGCTCTGGATGTATCGGCCGCGCTCGATGTTGGCATACGAATAGGGTCTAGATTCCGGCGGGAACGTGCCGTCGGCTGCCCACAAGTCGATGAGGTACTGCATGGGCTCCAACTCGCTCGGCTGCAGCATCTCGAGCGTCGTGGCTGTCAGGATGAAGTGGCTAAAGCAACTGTTCAGCTGCTTCTCCAGGTTGAGGTGGTAGAAGGGCTCCACGAAGTGGTCCCAGTACAGATGGGCGTAGACGCGGAAGATTTGGCGGAATATCAGTTGACAGGTGCCCCCGAGCTGCTTGGGAAACCCGCTCCTAGCCCCAAGCCACTCGTCGCCACCCTGCTGGGCGGCATTGCTCGTGTACTCAGGATGAATGGCAAACGACACCGTGTCGGGGTCGGTAGGGAATAGCGCGGGATCGTCCATCTTGCCAGACATCCACCGCTGCATCAGCGTCATGTATTCATACGCTGGCAGCTCCACCGGCTCGTGATTCCTGTTGAGCCAGGTATAGCTGTGGTTCCTGTTACACAGCACGCACGCGCATGCATTAGCCCAGACGCCCTCGAAACTCAATGGGGCAAGAAGGCGGCCACTTACTTGCCGGCAGACATCTTGGGACATGTTGTCGGGTTGCAGATGCTTGTGCCATCCTCCTCCTTCTCGTGGAGGACTCGGACAAAGTTCCAGAGGTTACGGTAGTGCTCGACCACTGTATGGCTAACTGTCAGAACAAGCATGCTCTCTCGCTCTCTCTCTCGCTCTCCCAGTCTCTAAATCTCTCACTCTGCCTCTCTCCTCTTGTGGACATCTTTCTCTTTCCCATTCTATCGGTTCCTCTCCCTTGGGCTTTACTTACCCTGGTGTGCCACCCACTCTCCGTGGTCAACCGTCTTTGGCCGAGCACTCAGCGTCATAAAGTTTCCCTTTACAATATGTTTCGCACAGGCCGTGTTGAGCCATAGCGGCAATGGCTGGGGTATATCGAGGGGCGTGGGAACCACGACATCTATTGACTTGGCGATCGACAGGGACTCGGGCAGAGTCACTCTAGGCGCTGAACTCGACGTCGAACTGGCGGACGGATAGTGGTCCGCGGCCGCGGTCCTATGAAGGGACGCTGCAGCTGAAGCTCCGGCTTCAGACGCGGTCGGAGTGGTTGGACTCTTGACAGGAGTCCCTGCCTTGGCAGAGTTTCCCCGAATCTGGGCTTTTCTGGTGCCGGAGACGAGACATTGAGTTAGCAAACTTGCGGCTGAAGGAGCACGACACGTAATATCAAACCCCAAAACGGAACCACAAGAGACCAAAGGGGAAAGGGAGCCGGGAAAAAAGAAAAAAGACAGCTTACATTCCAGAGAACAGGTTGGACATCGCGTGGTAGGACAGCAGCTTTGGAGTAAACAGTGTGAGCTCGTGATTATGGCGGGGAGTTTAATGGCAAGGAAAAGAGCCATAGGCCGCTCTCCCCTGAACACAACAGGACGCTAGCCTGCACGAGGACTGGAGCACACGAATTAGATAAGCAGATTTGGCGGAAAGGGGCGGGAACACGGCCTTAGTTTTCTTCTATTTTCAATGGGCGATTTCTAGTCGATCCGCTATTGTCTGTTAGAGCAAAGTCGACGGCAACCCAAAATCAACTTGCTCGACGATCTTGTGTTATGTAAACTAACCAAAGGCTAGGCTAGAGAGTGATTCTATGCTGACTGTGCTTTGAAAGGTTGGCAAAAGATATGTAGATTCTCAGTGGCTTCTGTTGTTGTACAGAGCAATCGAGTACAGGTTATGACACACCAAGGCACTTTCACATGGAGGGTAACACCACAGCATCACTTCAAGGGACTGCAGTTTACGAATCATCTTCTGCGAGCTTAGTTATGCTGGTCTACCCTCCATTTCTCCACATACAAGAATAGAGGTACTAAGTACAGTATACTCTTCTTGCCGCGTCTAGGCCTCGTGTATAATCGGTCGGACTTGGGCGAATAACATCACTCCGATCGTGAAATCCATGGCCGTCATCTCTCATCGAGTTTCGTATCAACCAATCACTCCTAGTGCCCCGTAATGGCTTGCAAGCATGATCACTCTGCAAGAGAACACATGTCCACCCTGGAACACGGCTGTCACTGTCTGCTCGAGACCGGGGCGAGTGGAACATGGCGTCGTTAGACCATCCATGGCTTGGAATACGAGGGCAGGCAGACACACCACCCGCGTCTGGGGATGGTGATGGGCAAGAGAACCTGGGTGATGGGCAAGAGAACCTGGTTCCCGGGGCGCAGGATGCAACCATCTCGGGGATCAACCAAGATCTTGGTGGGCGGCTGAGACAGAAATCCAGTTCAAGGCCGCCCCAAGGTAACATGTCACCCAGAAGGCAAAACTAGCCTCCAGTGGGTGTGATTGTTCCTTTCTGGGGGCCCGAAATCTTTCGGGCTGCATGTCTCATTCGCTGTGGCGTATTATCTGAAGCTGTCACATTGGTTAGCCTTCAAAAGAGTCCATAGAATTGCTTTTTCTCAGGTCAGTCTGTCTTCCTTGACGCGGGTCTCAGTTAACTCGCCCGTCAAAGCTTTCTGACCAAGTGATTTCGTCAATACATCTAATAGACTCCATGGCTCTTGAGCATGTCTCGCTTGTTCTCAGAAGGCGTCAATATGGAGCCAAGCTGCTAGCCAATAGAGCTGCGTTTTCTGGAAATCCGAAGATTTTCGGCCTCGTCTTTTGAACCTGGTCGACCAAATTTGCTTTTTCTTAGATGTTCGGCCGCATGTCTCAGCTGAGAATAATCACATTATCACACAGATTTTGGTCTTCCGATATGTTCGAAGTTCTTCGGCTGGCCTATCTCCAGCTCCATCGCTGCAAGGAGTGCCAACTCCATAGTTCAATGTTGCTTTCTCTGAGATGTCCGAAATTTTTCGGACGGTGTATATCTAATACACCGAGACATCACGAACAGGCCTTGACATCTCGTCTGCCAAAGGTATCCGATCTTTCGGACGGCGTGTCTCTAGCTCGGGGGACATCCGGTGATCATCCTGTCTTGAATTTGCAATCTGATGCTCTCGCTCTCACACCTGGATCCCAATCTCGCTTTCAGACGGGCCGCAGCCAGACTATTGTCAGAGCACATGCCATGGGTTCAGCCAAGATATAACCTAGATCAACAAATATGTCATCTAAGGGATCTGAAAGATTCCGTCACATATCTCATTGGAATACCCCATGAGCATGAGATCAACTCGTATCTCAGGGG